>NC_057811.1:149117578-149145355 GCF_018294505.1 Triticum aestivum
AGCAGAACATTGATGTTTGCAGCGGTCTTTATGAATCACAACGTATCGAACGGGCTATCAACATAGTAGGCTTATCTACATGAAAAAGATGACGTCACACTCAATGAACAATCGTCGGTTTATGAAATGCCCGCTTCTGACCGCCCTGGCCCACCAAAGGTTCCTTTGCTGTGCGCTGCCTGCGTTGGGTCACTGACATGCAGGCCATGCACCCAAAGAGCCCACACGTCAGTGGAAGAACGGCGCGGTGTCCTAGGTCAGAGTCGAGGGCGCCACTCACAGCACGCCCGGCTGAACACGCCTCTGTGCCGCATTCAAACGCCTCCATGAAACCCGCCCATGTGGAGGCCGAGAAACCCACTCTGGACACACGTCCGTTCATGACCGGGCCGGTGTTAAACGCAATGCTGGCCGAGCTCCTCCAGTCCGCCGTCTATTTAATCTCCTATTTAAACGAGGCCAAACGCCGGCCAAGAATCGCACACCTCCGCCGCTCCCCTATCTCCTCCACCATTTTGTCCACTCTTACAATGGCTTACGAAGAGTAGTTATTCCGCATCCAAGCCGGCTGGGTAGCCCGCCGGACACGAGCTATGCAGTTCGCTGATCCACCTCCCTCCCCTCGCCCGACGGAGCCAGTTGCCTCCCCAAGCCGGCGCGCGGTTCAGCAACTCGCCGCTCCAGGCCAGCTCGACGAGGAGCGGCGCACGGGTGTTGTTGCTACCGTCCATGCCGCCGCCTCGTACCGCGTCTCCCGTTTCTGTGGCCGAGACTCCCATGCCGGCGGCCGCGCCATGCAAGCAGCGACAGAAGCCGGGTGCGCGGAGAGCGACGAGTCGGTGGCTAGTGCCTCCGCGTCCGCCGCCATCATCGAGGAGAAGTAGAACACGGGAGGCCGCCGCCACTTGGGTCCCATGAAGGCCACCGCGGAGGCGACGCCGGCGTACACATCAGGTATCTTGCCGGATCCTTTTGTTGCGAGGATCTTCATCGACCCCGCATGGGCTCCACGGAAGAGGGGAATGTTAGGATGAACTCGAACTGGTGCCGGCCATGGCGAAGTAGTGGTCGGTGATGAACTCGAACCGGTGCCGGCCACCATCATCTTCGGCACCATCCAATGATATCATTTGGGCAGTGGGGAAGCGAGCCGTCCTTTGCGCTGAAGCATATACCTCCGGGGCTCCCGGCAGTCCGGTGATCGTGCTGCCGGACATGAGGAACACAAATCGATCGGCGGGCGACCATTTAGGCCAGGTATTATATACCTGTGCTGTCCAGAACTAGCACCGCTTAGTTCATTTGAATGTAATGAAATCCATCATGTTTGTATGAAAATCCGGTATTTTATATGATTTCCGTCGTTGTTTATATGAAATATCAGTTTGTCTACGTGTTTGCGTGAATTTCGTCCAGTTGGTTGAGTTGCTGTCATAATGTGTGCGGCTACGGTTGGATGGCGTAATTTGCGGGTCGCCGGTCGGTCTGCGGGCGGCTCGGGCGGCATTGTGGGACCAAAAAACACAGCTCGTGCGAGCTCGTCTCCAACGTGCGCGCTGGAGGATGCATGACAGCATGAGCACCTGAGCCATCCCTCGTTCATCGGTGGCAAAGGCACCGGTGGACAAAAGGGTCGCCAATATTTTGGCTACCCCGGGCAAGATCCAAACAGCCCCTCCCAACAGATTCAAATCCCTCGTTTGCCGTGGAATTTTGCCATGTGTTGTTTTCATGGACTAGCAAGATGCCTGTGCATTGCACGGAACATCAAGATGCATTTTTTACAAACTCCCGCATGCATGCTAGGGATAATTAATGTTCTCCTTTGCTAGTACCACAAAGCAAACACCATTAATATTGCATCGATTAGTGTTAGTGGCCTTGTATATCTGCAAATTGTAATTTTGATAGTGGCCCCTTGTATATAAAAATGGAGGGAGAAAGATGAGAGATAAGGTGAGGAGGAGTGGGGCGTGGTGGTGACTGGTGGTCGGACTGGGCGGAGGCATGGGGATGGACGGCGCATTATGCTAGGTTTGGATCTCTCTCTCACACACACACGTAGGTGGTGGACGTGCACGAAGAGAAGAGGTGCACGCATGGTGCACGTACTCCCGTCTCTTTCCCAACCACACCCGCGTGGGTACACGGTGGAGCTCATTTCTGTACGAAAAAAGCAGCCCACGTGGTAATTTGGCACGTGTACTGGTTGTCCACTTGGTGAAGGGAGGATCGTCTACCACGGGTGAACAAACAAATTGCGACTTGACGCGTTATGTTAAATTAAAAAAAGAGGCAAACCATGTGGGGCCTACCTTAGAGGCAAGGCTCTATACACTGGAGTACTTTTGATGTGTCCCGTCAACTCGCAGAACGAGGAGAAGCTTGCTTAGTACGCCATCTCCCCCGCCCACGGGCGCGGTGGCTCGCAGGATGAGGTGAAGCTTGCTTACGAGTAGTAGTAGTAGTAGTAGTACTACTACTACTACTGTACACCTTTACGCCCGCTCCCTCGCCCACGCGCGCGGTGGCTCGCAGCACGAGGAGAAAATTTTACTACTCCCTCCGTTTACTCCTCGTCCCTACTATGTACTTTGGTTAGTACTCCCTCCATTTACTTATACAAGGCCACTATAAAAAAATACATTTTGCATCTATACAAGGCCACAAATAGTAATCGAGACAAAAGTTACTACTCCCTCCTTTCCAGTTTATGGCTCAATTTCAAAATCTCTCCAACCAAGGTAGACGGTGAGTGGTCGAATTAATTTCGTAGTTTGCACAAGTAATTAGTACGCTCGTTTTTCTCAAGAGTTTATGTTTACCGAGGCATTAATTAGAATGAATGCATGAATGACCACTAAATTTCCATGAACTTGTACATGCATTGGTTAGTTTCCTCTTGACACTGCTTGCGTCGGGTGATCTAACGCACCTCGAAATCCAACATGTAATGGTAGTACTACTAGTATAGTAGAATTGAGAATTATCAAACGGAAAAACAAATGTTTTTTAGATGAGCCCTATAAACCCTAGTGGGTACATACTCCGTAAAAACAATTTTTTCCAAAACTAAGTCGCTCCCTTTCATGAATTCTGTAGTATACTCCTCCGTCGACGCTCCCTTTCATGAATTCTGTACTTCCTGTCGCCGACATGTGGGACATATAGCAACCGGGTCGACATGTCAAGCACCAAATAACATTGCAGAACAGCAGGGGGACGCACCCCACTCGTACCGGCCCAGTAGTAGTAATGAGCAATGAGACGTCAAATCACAATGCCGCACCTTCCCAGACGGACGAAGCAACCATTATTTCACACTTCGGTTCGCCATCATCTCAAACCATGTAGTATTGCTTCTGCCTCAAGAGGGACACGCGCATCGCCTTGGTACATCATGACACGTGGGACCGCATGACAGGCCATGCTCCCCCGCCGATCGCTCGGTAAAATCACCTCATTTTTACTATACTTCCTCCGTATCGGTTTACTACATGGCATGCACGTCCTTCTAGGTTGAGAATTTAACTGGCTATATATGTGATGAACAGTACTCTAGCCTTTTAAAAAATGTATACTTTTGTACAGTAGTACTATCGATGGATTGCACCATGGAGCAAAAATTGAAATTAAAAAAGGTGGTACATATAGAGAGCGCTCGTCGCCAAATTATGCATATAGTACTATTAAAAAAGCTAGTACGTGCTTAATTGGGGTGCTAAATTCTATTAAAGAAATACTAGTAGTATGTACATACTGAAGAGTTAAAGTAACGAGAAGAAACATAACATAGTTCTGCTGGGGGCTCAGCACAACACACCCCTCAAATTAAACTAAGCACACCTAAAATTAAACTATGCAACTAATCCGGTAGACACTGCATTAGAAGTTTAGAACCACCATGAGCAACGACACGGCCACCTTACTCGGAGTCCTCGTCCACGTCCTCGACTTCGTCCTTGTCCCTCTTCCTCTTGGCCGATACTTCTTTGCTTGAACCGCACACTTGGCTGTTGCTCTTCATCCAACCCTTGTAGATATTGAAACAAAGGTAGCCATCCATTGCAGCGTAGTGGATGTGGTCTATATCTAGTACATTCCGTTGCCATGCATGATGATGAAACGTGTAATGAGGTTTCTCCAGTTTACGGTACGAAGGATGAACCATGGCTCCTGCCAGGGTCAGCATTGAAGACTGACGAGAGGGAACCAGCCGATTCTTCTAGAGGTCGAAGGGGTTGCCTACAACGAGGCCTATCCGACCCAGGACTTCTTTGTCGTTCTTAAAATCTACAGTAACAAATTTCACTGTTTTGTCCTTGAGGAAGTTCATAAAATCCTGGCACTCAACGTCGGCATGGCATATGTGGTAGACCAAGCAAACGTTATGTACGCAAACCTGGATCACGGCGGGCTTCTTCCTCTCTTCGTCCTTTAGATCCTTCTCTCGTCCCAGGACTGTGGTGTACTCAACATCTAGCCCAGCGACCCACTCATCATCTGAGTTTTTGAACATGCGTCTAAAGCGAGAAAGGCATCCTTTCACCGTCGCGGAAGAACGGGTGTAGATGACGTCGAACTCATCGCCGGTGATGGTTCTAACCTTGTACTCACCGCCGATCGTGGAGATTTGGGACGCCATGGATTTGGGAGGAGGGTTAGGATTAGTGGAACTGCCGTAATGTGAATGGACGGGACGACTAGGAGCGAACCGCCGTAGTATTGAAGGACGTGCGGGGACGAGTAGGAGCGAACTGCCAGCGTGCGAACGGCAGGGTAGTGGCTTTCCATTCTCCCATGATACGGGCTTCCGAGAGCCCTTGGATCTGAGATCGAACGGTTGCATGGCATGATTCTAGACCTATGGGTGAATATCCTATCCTGGAGGGTTATTCTGCAAATTTTCAGCAACTTAGCATGCGACCGTTTGATCTCAGATCCAAGGGCTGCCAGCAGCCCGTATCATGGTCGCGCCTACCACGACCGTCGCGTCGCTCGCGCGGTCACGCCCTTGGAGATTTAACACGGTGCGTTAGGCTATCTGATGTTGGCATGTCATACATAGTCATCACTTAGTCACTCATACTACAACAAGGTTGGCTATAAGGTTGGCTATAAGTGTATTTTTTACTCCTCTCTATCTCTTTCTTCGTACTCCCTCCGTCCACATAATATAAGAACGTTTTTGACACTAGTGTAGTGCCAAAAATGTTCTTATATTATGGGACACAGGGAGTACTAGTATTTATTGCATTTGCCAAGGAGTGACCTCTTCCAATGAAATGGTGTTGCGAAGTTTGCTTCATTTAATTAGCTATAGACTCAAAATTGTCTTTTCACCTAGGTACACGCGCTTAGCACCGTTTCTTCCTTGGGTCACCAAACTAGTCTCTCTCTTCTTGATTAACTTGCCACATCAGACTTTATGCCAATGTGGCAAGCTTAAGCACCTGTAGGAGCAAGTAAAAGTAAGTACAATAGTGCGCTTTACATGGCATTTTTGCATATGTGGAGGAAAGAGAGGCAAGGAAAAAGTGGAGAAGTGGGCTCTCATGCAAGAGCCAGCCTCTACTACATCGTGGAGCATTGGGAGAGGCACCTGTATGGAGGTGGTCAGGAATCGGGAGACTCACGCCGGTTGTAGCGCTGCAGTTAAAATGATAATGGCAAGTCAAATCACGGGGCCCCACCTGTCCAGCAGTAACTCGCTGTCAAATCACACAGCCCTACGTTTGCGGCAGCCTACTCCCTCGTCTTCTCGCGTCTCTGTCGAACCGACTAGGCGGAACTGCCTCGCCTACCACGCAGGAAAAGCCCCGCCCTCGACTTTTAAATACAACTACATCTGCTTAAGAATCCAATGATATACTTTTTGTGACATAGTAACTCATATTTAGTTAGTCAAATGGATGACCTAGAACTACGTGCAGGCCCTATAAACCGAGACGCCTAAAAATAAAAAAACCGAGACGGAGAGGGTAGTTCAGCACGTATCTTTTTAGATCAATATAGTCGGGATTCACCAAGGCGCAAAACCAAGTGGTAGGCTGCTCCTGTCGTGTTGGCGTAGCAACTCAAGCAGGGTCAGTTCGCACACGAAATGGCGACACACTTAACAGGACCCCTTTGGCCGACATGTGGCTCATCCACCGTCTTGTTCCACGTGCGATGCACCAAATTACAGTTCGGAGCAGCGGTTGGAATTGGAGGCACCCCGGTCCTAGCGCCGCAGTAGTAGAAAATGAGCGATGACGGTCAAATCACAAAGACCCACCTTTCCCGCATTAAGCTGGACGGACGAAGCAACCATCATTTCACTCTAGGGCGCAAGAGCATAAAGAAAAGAGAAAACAATGATGCGTGCGGCAGCTACCTAGGGCACCCTAGGGTAGGGATCTCCACTACAGATCCTTTTTTTGAAAGCGCCTCCACTACAAATCGGCTTCTCCCTCGTCCTCTTGAAGAAAACCGATAATGAGTGCGGCGGTAGGGTTTGTAGGAGTACTACAGCGTGCAGGGCCACGTCGTAGTAAACGGGTTCGAGTCGACGCCTTAAATATGTGTGGGCCGCTTGGTTTTACGGGAACGAGGCAGGATTTTGGGTTCGGGGACCGGTGGAGATATAGTACGTACAAAAAATTGTGGACGTAGGTTCGACCGAAAGGCAATGATGCATGGGCCCTGCATTTTGATATACCCGGGGCCGCGTGAAATTTGCTACTCTACTCAAAACTAGTAAGGTACACATGTATTGAACGGATGAGATTTCGAAACCAAATTATGAATAAATACACACTATAGCATGTAAAGCTTTGAGTCATATATGCATGATGTAGATGTTCGTTTAGTTCTTATAGTTCATCTCATTCAAAAACAATTAGTTTCATAAAAATGTTAAGATTCATGGGGTTGTGCATTGTAAATCATAAAGTAAAAAACAAATAATGGCAATTCATTTAGAAAAAAATAATCAATTATGATACAGAAGATTCTAGAACAAAGGAGAAGTGCTTGTGTTTTGAGGTTTGTGCATTATGCTTAAGTTCAACCATGGAGTCTTCTAAATTGTACATGTGGCAGATCTGGTGGAATGTTGATGATATCCAACGGCCAGTAGTGCTCGGCTTTGCCTATCTCTGCACTGTCGGGTTAGCTTCATCCAGCGACCATCTTTCAAAGTTATTGGCACACTATATAGTTCTTGTGCCATAGTTGCATGTTTTGGAAAAAAGCTACTAGTGGGTTGTACTATCTATTTAGGAATAGAAGATGTATACATGGAAGTTGTAGGGAAAGAGATGACATGGAGCATCTCAATTCCTATGAGTAGGGATTGGAAAAGAGATGTCATTTGGTTCACATCATAGGAACTTTTCTATTGAATCTAGAGATGACATGTATCTCAATTCCTATGAGGAGGGTTTAGAAAAGAGATGTAATTTGGTTCATATCATCGGAACTTTTCTATTGAATATACGCTAATGTTTATTTTCCTTTGAAATTAAGGGAGTATAGGAATCCATTCATATGAACCAAGTGTCTCTAAAGCTATAGAAATGATATCATGTTTATTTCCTTTGAAATGTGGAGTATATGAATCTATTCCTATGAACCAATTGGCTCTAAAGGAAAAAATCCTATAAAAATCATATCATATAGAGTTCCTATGATATTCCTCGACACTAAAGGATGCTTGAAATTGCTGCGGGTGATACGATGGTCTTTCTTTGTAGACTCCTCACCCATCTTTATAGTTACCTCTCGAAGATGAATGAAATGATATATACATGGTATTCTACATGTGCAATTTGTTACACGAAAACTCGGTAAAAGTTTGCGAGGTTCGAATTTTCAATAAAGCTATATGCACTGCATTTCGGAACGGAGGGAGCATACGGCAGTTGCTAACACTCACGTGGAAGATTTGTGTGTAGGAGGAGTGGCTGTTCTGTTAAATGACATGGCAAAACTGACACTGTCGGATGCCGATCTAACGGTTCTTACGGCGTTCGTCAGGAAAAGGCTTGTGGCGAACGTTTGTCAGATAATGATTTACGGACACATGCATTGCATTGATATGTGCCCCCCTCTCTCTCACGCACACTCACCCTCACGAGTCAGGACTCTCCCGAGTCCTCTCGCAGACTCGCACGTCGCACCCACCGTCTATCTACAGGTAGACGTCACGCACATATGTGCTCTTCACACCCTACCCTCAGAACTTCTAAAAAACGAAAGACGGCGTGCAGATTTTATTTTAGCTCACACGTCACACACTTATACTATTACTCTTGCGGCGAATGTTCTTTGGGCATAGTATATTGTACTCTCACGAAGAGAAGCGGTGCACGCACGCACTAGTTCTCTCACACCCACTCGCGGGTAGACGTAGGAGCGCGTTTTTTTGAAGCTGGTACAACAAAATCACTCCACTATATATAAAAGCAGGAGCCTTAGCGCTTGCTTTACTAGGGTTCCTCTCATTCACGCTCTCATGCTCTCCAGATCTAAGCAACACATAGGTGGCCACACTCTCTCTCAACTCACGGCTGGTCACAAATCCGGCCAGACAACCTCGACCAGGGCAGGGGTGTAGGTGCATCGTTCACGCTATCGTCGGCGGCCAGGGAGGAGACCAACGGCTGCCCGCGCGTCCCGATCAGCGGCCGTGCCGTTCTCTCCGAGAGAGCGCCGGCTCGGGAGGGCCTCCGACCCCTTCTTCCTCCCTGCGGTATTGTGGCCAAGATGCAGCTTCCCGACGCCGTCTTTGCCACATGCCGACGACCCTCAGGTATATATTCCTTCGAAACCTGCCTTGCTCTACTGCCCCAGCTCCCTTCATGTGGATCCTTTTCTACTTCCGTCCGCTGTTCCAAAGCCACCTAGACTTCTACTATTATTAGAAGTAAAGCTAGTTCATACAGTCGACTCAAGGCGTTGGTTCAAACAGGGAAGAAAGTGGGAAAGCTGTAGTATGAATCTAGGACTTGGTTCTAAGAGGAAATGGGGGAAAGTAGTAATATCTGTCACTGTTTAAATAACCGTATTTCGTATTTGCGCAAACAGGGATGTCTGTCTCCATATCGTTTCGGGATGTCTGTCTCCGTATCGTTTCTATCCGCGCAATCAAAAGCACACACCTCAATTTTAGTACAACTGCGCAAAATGGGATGGCTATCCCTCGTTGCCGTCGTCTAACCTCCCGTCTTCAAGGTATCCCTACATTGGCAGTAACTAAGGTAGAGTGACCAACGCAATCTAAAAGAAGCTGATTCGTACGTTTTACTTCCAGATTGCAGTGCAGGGACGAGCGAAAACAACTGCATCCTAGTCCGGAATGCACTTTCTACCAGTTCATCCATGGACCGAGGACTAGCTGGCACGGCTGCAAGACGGTTTTTTGGACAGGTGCGCGGACAAGAGGCATTGTGGTCTACTTATTTCTGCAAATAGCGGCGCTTAAATTTAGTGGAATGCACAAGCATTTCAGTTGGTCAGTACACTGCATGGTTCAGTTCAGCATTCCAGCTGAGACCACAATTATAATTGGTTATTCTGGAATGAGAGAACCTAACCCTGGATGGTGGCAACAAGAAAAAACCAGAGTGAACTCCAGGAAATTTAAGCCTGCCGGGAGGCCCTTTGCTCAGAGAAGCCTTGCTTGTTTTTTCCTGATTTGTAAACCTTCTCACAACTTTGTCTTTTGCTGTGAACTAGTATATGTTTGTTATGTTCTATGAATCGTTGAGATGTATAAAATTTCTTAACTTATGATTTTCAAGTTTTTTATGAAGACGAGTTTAATGTGAGTGTTCCACATGAGCGCTGGACTAGCGTGTGAGCGTTTGGAATTTATTACATTGTGGCCTCAATTAACTGCATGAACCAATGTAACAAGATACATAGTTGCTTATATGTCAGACAACAGATTGTTGATTGTTAGCTGGTCGATAACCTAGTGTTGAAGCGAGCTGAGCCAATGTGCCGTGTTTTGCACAACTGCTTACAAGTGGGGTAGCACCAACAGTGTTTACAAGTACTTATGTATACGTCGGCTCACGGTTCTCGAACGAGTGCTCTATTTCATCAAAACACACACTGCTCGTATGATAAACCGTGACAACTTATGTCTTACCATGCCATATTCATGAAAAAACTAGTGAGGACGCATATGTTTCGGCAACAATTACGATGGTTCTCACATGATTCACGGGCACACAAAAGTAGCAGCAGTTCCCATAGACGGATTCAAACAGAGTACTAGCCATAGAGGGGTCGATAACAGGCAAGGTTCAGATAATTAGACACAATCCAAACTACTATTAAACACTAGCTGGGGCAACTATTTCATGCCTCGATCTAATTTGGGCTGGACACAAGACGGACCTTGCCATGAACATCATCGAGGACGTCCCGCAGCAGCTCAATCCTGTGAAACTTCATGAAGACAACCTCGTGGCCTTGTCACTGATAAACTTGTTTGTGGAGGCATGCCACGTCATCTTCCTGCATAAGCTTGACAAGAACAGTATGCCTCACAAACAAAGGAGTAGCTTTGAACTTCTTGTGATTCAGTACAACCTGGACAACACGCCTGACAACAGTGAGGCTGGAATACAACTCTTCATTGGTATAACCGCAAATGGCTTCCAGGATCCAACAGCCTAAGAACTCTGTTTTCCCAGTGCATATATTCAGGTCGTCCGCCTCATAGCGAGTGACATGTACAAAACCACAATCCTTGTCTGCATCAGGGCTCTAATTGAAACAGACACAAATTCTGAATTACTTTTTAGTATAAGAAACACAAGTTATTTAAACCACTATGTATAGCATCGCATCAAAGCTAATAAAATTTTGCATTATTAATCACCACATACTTCCTTTTCTAAAAAAATCACCACATACTTAGATGAAAAACCACAATCGAGATCGGCAAAGAAGGAAATCACCTTGGGCAGCTCAGCGGTGGGGGGGGGGGACACATCCTCGAAGGGGGAAAACTGCTCCTGCAGTGCAACGGGGGCTGTAACCTCAAACGGGGCGTTGACCATCTCAGTAGTGGCCGTGAGCGTATCTGGGGTCGTCTCGGTGGTTGCCTCCATCTTCTTGGAGCTCTCTGTCTCGTGGGGATCAGCCTCCCGCGTCTGCTCCAATATTGGCAGATCTTTGCTTGGTTCTCCTTGGTCCATCATGAAACTGACGAATACTAGGAGACCACTGAAAGGAAAACACAATCGCAATGACAATGAAACAAAAAAGAGAGTGAGGATCGGTTACTGCTTTGCAAAAGTTTTTTTTTTCTCTGAACGAAAATATACCAACATCACGGATCCGCTTACCTTCCCTTCGTTCAGAGAGAAGAACAGTGGCAGATGCGAGTGTTTCCTTTCTTGAAGATGGTGAGGGAGAAGGGGATTCAACGAAGAGTGAAATGATGGTTGCTTCGTCCGTCAAACTTAGACTGCGGGGAGGTGGGGCTTTGTGATACGACGGCTCGTTACTGCCGCGCTACGACCGGGGTGACTCTCCGCCTACATACTGTCTTCTAATTTGGTGGATGGCATTTGGGCCCGCGCGCTGCCTGGCCCGCATGTCGGTGAACAAATGTATAACGGCATTCAGTAGAGGGAGACGTTTCAATGACCTAGGAGGAGCTAGAAGCGGTAGAGTGTCTCCACTGTACTAGTAGTAATTGTTTTTCTGGGTAGCTGTAGTGTCTCCACTATACTAGTAGTAATTGTTTCTCTGGGCCCAAGACAAAGCAGCCCATCCACACTAGTAAATAGTAAAATCAATTCAAAAGCCCATATATTTACTGAATGAGAGGCGCTACCCACACCCAGCACACCGCCCCCTCCCCCAAAAAAACCTGGGTGCTCTTCTTCCTCCTCGCTCCCACCCACCTCACGTCAACTCGCTCCACTCGTACCCCAAATTCCTTACCTCACTCCTACAGAAAACCCCAGCTCCCCTTCTTCCTCACTCCTACAGAAACCCCCCAGCTCCCCTTCTTCTTCGCTCGCACTACAACTAGGCTCGTCATTCGTTACTCTGCTCAAATCCGTGAGCGCGATGCGACACCCTCGAGGAAAATGGAGTCGGCTGACCCCAGCGCCAAGAAGATGAGGCTCCCGCCAGCGGCGACGCCTGTTGTAGATCCCGCACCCGGCGGCGCGGGGAGAAGCGGCGACCCCGCCCCCATCGGATCCCAGGAACCCGTAGAATCTCGGGTGGACCGCATCAGCGATCTCCCGGACGCCGTCCTTGGGGAGATCATCTCGCTTCTCCCAACCAAGGATTGCTGCCGCACCCAAGTCCTCTCAATTTGGTGGCGCCCTCTACGGCGCGTTGTGCCCCTTAATCTCGACTGTCGTCAGCTATCTCTCTTCAATGATTTTGAAATCCCCAAAGCCATCATCTCCTCCCACCAGGGCTCCGTTCAAAGCCTCTGCATCCCGTCATGCTACCTGAGCAAGCATACCATGCCCTGCACGGTGAACGCCTGGCTGAAATCCCCTGAATTCACAGAACTACAGCTGCTTGAGTTCTACTATTCCCCTAGAAATCACATACCACATACCAAACGCCATGAACTTGTGCCCTCAGCACCGATGTCCATCTCGTAGTTTTCGTCCTCTCTCCACACCGCCACCTTTGCGCTGTGCTACCTACCAGACAATCTGGTACTAAACCTTCGACTCCCATTTCTCAAGAAACTTTCACTTGTGCGGGTTCGTATATCGGAGGCCTCATTGCACAACATCATCCACTCCAGTTGCCCTGCGCTGGAGTGCTTGGTGCTTGTTTTCACAGTTAGAATCGGTTGTCTCCAAATAAAGTCGCCTAACCTTGTAAGAATTGGAATTTCTTTTGACGGAAGGCAGCTCATCATCCAAGATGCCCCTTCACTTCAAAGGTTGATACTTGATTCTAGTTATTCACCGTTGCAAATAACCGTCCTCTCTGCGCCTAAACTGGAGACCTTGGGTGTAATACATGATCTCTGTGCTCATTTCAATATGGTGTTTGGCTCCACAGTTCTTCAGGTACTTTATATTATCATCTACACTTGTAACCATAAGCTGTATTTTAAATTTCTGCGCATAATTTATATATATCATCTTGGAGTACACATTTTGTACTAATATTATGTTCTATGCTCAATGAAGAGTTTCTCCATGGATGGCCTATCAATGGTGCTGGATTCTGTCAAGATCTTATATATCCAAATGAATAGTTTTGATCTGAACAAGATTATTGGCTTGTTGCAATGCTTTCCATGTCTGGAGAAGTTGTATATAAAGGTGATAATTTCACGCACATTGGAAGCCCGCATATAGTGTACTAGAATTAACCGTTCAGCTGTTGCTCTTTCGACACTCTTCTTTTAGACCTTAACTGTTTTTAATCTTCATGTCTATTTAGGCAACAGGATGGGGTAAGAAATTTATAACCAATTGGTGGATTCGTAAGCATCGGGATTTTCTCACTTCTCATGAGATTCGATTGAAGACAATAACGCTAGAACGATATGTAGCCAACCGTGCAAACACAAGATTAGTCACATTCTTCCCGCTGAATGCGAGGTTACTATTGTCCATCAGCCTTAAGTTTATCAGCAGCATGGTTTTGACGGATGGGTATGTCGAAGAGCAAAAAAAGGAGTTTCAGGCGGGCAAAAGAGCTTCTGAACGTGCCGGACTTCTATTTACAACATATTGTGGTCATAATCCAGTAAATTTTACGACCCAGGATGTTCATTCTATGGACCTGACCGATCCATTTGACTGTGACTGCCGAAAACAGTGCTGGAGTTAGATGTTGTTGCCCTTTTCAATCTGGTTTTTTTGTAAACCTGATGAACAATTAACCCTCGTGCTTTTGTACAGTTTGTAAGCTGGAGTTAGATGTTCCTGCCCTTTCAACTCGGCTGTGACTGTCATATTTTCTTTGAAACAAGGCAAATGGCTTGCCATTCGTTTAATTTAGAGTGAAATATTGTAACAAATCCCAACCAAGCGAAATAACATCACTCTCACCGGCTGCTTGAGCTCATTGTGCATTACAGAAGCCAAGTGATTAGCCCCCACTAGCACCCACAAACTTATTTCGAACTAGCACATCAAATGGGCTGTAAATTTTCATAGGAAAGGCTGCATGACCGTGACAGATTTGGATTCTGACATTTGGGACCCGCGGGGAAATAGCCTATCCAAGGTGGTGTCGACTTACTAGCCAGTCAACAAACGATTCTGCCTACCAGCCGTTGGATTGACATCCAACATCTGTCGTGTATCTTCTATCTCTTGTCTTCTTCTTCCTCCAGCCGCCCAAACCAAACCACCCCGTCAGCTCCGCCTGCTCCCGCCTCCCATGGCTGGCTGCGCCTCCGCCGCCCTACCGTACGTACCCTCCAACGTTGGCCAGTCCCTCCCTCTATTCCCCCACACGTCCTGTTATTCTCCGGCGACGTCAGCCCCAACACGCACCCACGCCCGAACCAGTCAACCCTCGTACTCCCCTCCGCCTGTGACTGGACCGGCGCATCTTCAACGGCTCATGTTCGTTCCGTCCGAGGCCTCGCCGTCGTCCTCCGCCTTGCGGCCTTGGTTCGCTCGCCGTGCGCGGTGCGCCGCCCTCTTGCGTTGTCAACGTCGTCAACAACCGAGAGGAACAAGGAGATGACTGTGCGTGGAGAGGATGACAGTAGGGACCCACCAGCGTCATGGCAGTACGCAAGCAAGTGCCTCTATAGTACAAGCCCAAAATATGGTTCCTCCTAATGGTTGGACATCTGGGGCTCATGCCATTATCAACATAGTCAATAAACAAGAGAATTAGACTACGAGCGGCTGACACCAGGGACCCAGCAAGTCGCGTAGTTTTTTTTGAGGAACAAGCAGTTGTTATTTATACTAGTTTTAGCGACGGATCAGGGTAACAACGGGGCTGTGCGGGGGCTGTGGCCCGTGTAGCCAGGGTTTTATTTATGTTTACCACATCATGAGCCCAGTTGTGTTTTTTTCTTGCTGAAAATGGCTAGCCCAGTTCTATTTTTTTAAAGAAATACCCAAACAAGGCCTACTTGCTTTATCAGCCCTGCTGGGCTGCAAATCTTTCAAGACGAGGAGAGTTTCATTCGGTTTGCCCAGAAATGGGCTGTACCTTTTTAAAACACATCAAACCGGAAATTAGTTTCATTTTTTTTCATTACAAGATCTTAAATTCCATTGATTTTTATGTGTGGACAATTATTTGGATTTTATATTTATATAAATTATTTTTCAAAATAGTTTGAATGTGAATCGATATTTCTGGATTAAAAACAGTTGACCGCACCGAAATATGCAAAATTTCGTATACTTTTTAACCGTGGACACAATATGGGGTGTAATGCTAACAAAAAGAAGATGGGCTCCAAAAAAATCTTAAGAATTAGCAAATGGGCTGTACATTATTAGAAATAATGACAGATGGGCTGTATGCTGTTTTCCACAGATTTGAGGCTGACTTGTGCGCCTACTACAGGTTGACGCGTATGCTTTCATAAAAAAAAGGTTGACGCACACGCAACGCCCTATCAACTTAGTCAACACACGAGAGTAGTGACTGTTGGATGTCCATCCAACGACTGTCGTGCTTCTTCAATCTCTGCTCTTCATGCTCCAGCCGCTCAAACAAGCGCCGGCGGGACTGCTTGCTCCCTCCTCCCGCGGCCGGCTATGCTGCCGCGCAGGCCTCACGGCCCCACCGTACTCCCATTGCTGGCCTAGCCATCCCTCTACTCACCCACACATGCTATTATTCTCCGGCGATGGCAGACGAACCAGTAAACCCTCGTACTCCTCCGCGTGGGAAACAACTGCCGAGTATTCCCTGGCTCTGTGCCGTTCCCTTCCTAGGCCTCGCCGTCGTCCATCGCCCTGGTGCTCTCGGCGCGGCCTGGTCAACATGGTCAATGAACGACATCCATCGGAAGTGGACTGTACGTGGAGAGGCTGACAGCTGGGTCCACGGCCGCACGCAAGAAAATGCCTCATTATGCGCAAAATAGTGATTCCTCCACCTGACAGCTAGGACCCACAGGAAGGGCCTCTGTATTTCGCAAAAAAAATGTTCCCCCCGCTGACAGGTCGGACCCACCAGCTATATCTTCGCACGCAAGGAAGTGCCTCCTTATTACGCCCAAAAAAATGAATACCCCCTGCTAGCTGGGACCCACCATATTGTTGGGCTAACTTGTGGGCCTACTAAGTTGACAGGGACGGAGGGCTTTGCCAAGTTAGTCAATACTCCAGTGACCGTATGATGTCCATCCAACGGCCATAGTGCTTCTTCAACCTTTGGTCTTCTTGGTCCAGCCGCCCAAAGCAGCGCCGGTCGTGCCGCCTGCTCCTGCCTCCCGTGTCCGGCTGTGCTACCGTGGAGGCCTCACCGCCCCCATACTACTCCCACCACCGGCCAGGCCATCCCTCCACTCACCCACACCCCCTGTTATTCTGCGGCGACGGCAGCCTCACACCGCAGCCGAACCAGTGAACGCTCGTACTCCTCTCCGCGTGGGCATCCACTGCCGCGTCTTGCTCGGCTCCGCGTCGTCCCCTTCCTAGGCCTCGCCATCGTCCACCGCCGTGGTGCTCTTGGCGCGGCATGGTCAATGTGGTCAACGACCGACTTCCATCGGAAGAGTACTGTACGTGGAGAGGCTAACAGCTGGGTCCACGGCAGCCGCAAGGAAGTGCCTCCTTATGACACGGAAAATAATTATTCCTCCACCTGACAGCGGGGACCCACCGGACGGGCCACAAGTATTTTGCGAAAAAAATCATTTCCCCCTGACTGCTGGGACCCACCGGACGGGCCACTGTATTTTGCGAAAAAAACGTTCCCCCCGCTGTCAGCTCGGACCCACCGGAAGTGCCTCCTTATTACGCACAAAAAAATGAATACTCCCGCGGCTAGCTGGGACCCACCTTGGTGGGAGGCTGACTTGTGGGCCTACTAAGTTGATGGGGATGAAGGGCTTTGTCAACTTAGTCAATATGAACGATTCTAGCTCCAGTGACCGCACGATGTCCATCCAACGACCGTAGTGCTTCTTCAACCTCTAGTCTTCTTGCTCCAGCCGCCCAAAGCAGCGTCGGTCGTGCCGCATGCTCCTGCCTCCCGTGGCCGGCTGTGCTGCCGCAAAGGCCTCACCGCCCCCTACTATTCCCACCGCTGGCCAGGCCCTGCGGCGAAGGCAGCCTCACACCGCAGCCGAACCAGTGAACCCTCGTACTCCTCTCCGCGCGGGCTTCCACTGCCGCGTCTTCCCCGGCTCCGCGTCGTCCCCTTCCAATGCCTCGCCGTCGTCCACCGCCGTGGTGCTCTCCGCGCGGCGTGATCAACGTGGTCAAGGAACGACTTCCATCGGAAGAGTACTATACATGGAGAGGCTGACAGCTGGGTCCACGGCCACAGCCCAGTTTTTTTGTGATTTGCCAAGTAAGTCGCTTTGTCAGGCCTGTTGGGCTGCAAATCTTTCAAGACGAGAAGAGCTTTCATTCGGCTGGCCGAGAAAATGGCCCATCAGTAATGAGAAATGGGCTGTACATTTTTAAAACACAGCAAACCGGCAATTAGTTTTAAATATCTTTTTTTTCATTTCAAGATTTTAAATTACATTAATTTTTATGCGTGGAGAATTTGTGGATTTTATATTGATATACATTTATTTTTAAAATCAGTTTGAATGTGAGTCGAAATTTCGGGATTAAAAACAGTTCGGACCGCACCAAAATATGCAAAATTTCGTATAAAACCGTGGCCACAATATGGGCTGTAATGCTAACAAAAAGAATATGGGCTCCAAAAAAACCTTAAGAATTAGCAAATGGGCTGTAAATTATTAGAAATAATGGCAGATGGGTTGTATGCTGTTTTCCACAGATTTGAGGCTTTCCTAAAAAAAGGTTGACGCACAAGCACTGACTATTGGATGTCCATCCAACGGCCATCGTGCTTCTTCAATCTCTGCTCTTCCTGCTCCAGCCGCTCAAACAAGCGCCGGCGGGACTACCTGCTCCCTCCTCCCCGCGGCCGGCTGTGCTGCCGCGCAGGCCTCACCGCCCCACCATACTCCCATCGCTGGCCTAGCCATCCCTCTACTCACCCACACCTGCTGTTATCTCCGGCGACGGCAGACGAACCAGTAAACCCTTGTACAGTCGTACTCCCCTCCGCGTGGGAAACAACTGCCGAGTCTTCCCTGCCTCCGTGTCGTCCCCTTCCAAGGCCTCACCGTCGTCCACCGCCGTGGTGCTCTCGGCGCGGCGTGGTCAATGTGGTCAACGACCGACTTCCATCGGAAGAGTACTGTGCATGGAGACGCTGACAGCTGGGTCCACGGCCGCAGCAAGGAAGTGCCTCCTTATTACACGCAAAATAATTATTCCTCCACCTAACAGCGGGGACCCACCGGACGGGCCACCGTATTTTGCGAAAAAACGTTTCCCCCCGAGTGCTGGGACCCACCAGCTACACCTTCGCACGCAAGGAAGTGCGTCCGGGCAAAAAAAAAACAAAACGATTCGCCCCCTTTACTGCTGGGACCCACCAGCTACATCTTCGCACGCAAGGAAGTGCCTGACAGTCGGGACCCACCTGGTCGAAGCGTACATAGCGTTGTCATTCTAGTCGCGAACATGTACGTACATATATACTGGTGGATGTAGAGGCGCGCACGTAGCATGTACACGTACGTACATCGGCCAGGGTGCAAGAAAGAAAATACGGCCACGTATGTGTACATACGGGCGGGGTCTCGAACGCCTACTCACGCATATGTACGGCGAGGGCTCGTTGACATGGCTGGGTCAGAAAGGAGAAATAGCGTCGTCGTCGTGTTCATGAGGAGGCACCGGAATGCGTCGTGTTCATGGGGAGGCAACGAAATGCGTCGTGTTCATCGGGAGGCAACGGAACGCGTGGGAGCCAACTGGCTGGGTCGGAACGGAATGTGTGGTCGTATTCATCGGGAGGGCTTGGACGGAACAAGCGATGGAAATGAGGCCTGGCGTACCGCAGAACGGAGGAAACGGCCTTGTGTTCGACCAGCCACGTTCGAAACGGGATCATGTTCATCGGGAGGGGTCTGGCGTACCGCAAAACGGACGAAACGGACCTCCTACGGTCGAAACGGGGGTCCTGTTGATCGGGAGGGGTGTGGCGTACCGCGAAACGAATGAAACGGGCCTCCTACGGTCGAAATGGGGGTCCTGTTGGTCGGGAGGGGTGTGGCGTACCGCAAAACGGACGAAACGGACCTCCTACGGTCGAAACGGGGGTCTGTTCATCGGGAGGGGTGTGGCGTACCACAAAACGGGATTCCACGTGATACTGTTCATCTCCACCGTCGACTTCCTCCAGCCTCCAGGGGCTACCGTCGACCTCCTCCAGCCTCCACAGGCTCCTGGTCATCCAGCCTCCACCGCGCGCTTCTCCACCGGCTACTGTTCAACCACCCCTCCACCGTCTACTATTCATCCAGCCCTCCACACCACAGGGTCCTGTTCAACCACCCCTCCACGGGCACCCCTCCACCGTCTACTGTTCATCCAGCCCTCCACACCACGGGGTCCTGTTCATCCAGAGGCAACGCCACCGCTCACTGTTCATCCAACCCCCCTGCAACGCTCACTGTTCATCCCAGAGGCAGCATCGATCGGCTTCAGTTAGCAGCAGTAGCGAAGGAATCGCTTGATCGGGTTCAGTTAACAGCCATCGATCATCGCTCGGGTTCAGTAATGCGTAGCCTGCAGTGCAATCGCTCGGGTTCAGTTAGAGCCCAACGCCTCGCTCGAGTTCAGTTAGAGCCAATGCCTCGCACACACGTGCGTACGTGTATGAGAGAAACGCGCATCGCTCGGCCCCCGACCTCCCACCGTAACCGGGAACTCCCCGAAATTTTCGTCGCCCTCGCTTCTACCACGGTTTTTTCCGTCATGGACGGCCCAAAGAATGTCATGCAGCTGCGTCTCCGGCCCGCCCAGGACGAAAAGCCCATTTTCTGTCATGATTTTTTGTCATAGAAGTAGGAGCCCACCACATCTATGATGATACCGGGTTTTGTCACAATTATCGTCATAGAAGTGTCATATGTATGACAGAAAAAAATTTCGTTCGGCCCAAAATGTCACGGATGTGTCTTTTTTTTAGTGGAGCATGTTGGATGCATATTTTACTCATTCGAGGACATCCATTTGTTGCTATGATTGTTTGGCTCTTTCTCTTTTGCCAAATGGATGGACAAGAATGCCTAAGAACACCCTCTAGCTATCTATGCTTTTCTCATGTCAAACTCTATTCATGCTACATCACAAAGTTTGATCAAGTCAGATTCGAACCACTCTGTGTGAGGAGCACTCGGAGATCCCAATTCGTCATAGACTTAAACCTCCAAAACCTCTTTGTGCATCTCGGTCTGACCGATTCATCCTTTTCGGTCCTACCGAGTCACCAAGTTGATCTAGGGTTTTCAATCTCGGTGCAACCGATTAGAACTTTTCGGTCACACCGAGTTGTAGTAACTGCTTGCAGTTTTGCATCTCGGTGCCACCGAGTAGTTCCACTCAGTCACACCGACAGGGTCAGGTTATATATACCGCTGGGTCAAAATTTGGAAATTTCTCCGAACCCCTTCGCCCGCGCGTAACCTACTCTGCCTCCTCTGGTCTCCGGATCGTCCTCTCGTTGCCAGCGACCTCCCGCCACTGGTCTCCGCCGCCGTCAACGGAAATCTCCTCCGTCGTTGCCGCCGTAGCAAGTTCGTCGCCGCACTAGGGTACGGACTTGATCATTGTGCTAATCTTTAACTCCGATTCTTAGCACATTGCTTTGCCATGTTTGTTGCCATAATTGAAATCATCCTGTCCAGCGAAAACGTCCCGTAGATTAGTTTTGATTTGAAAATTTAGGGTTAGGTCCCCGCCGAACTCATCTCGGACCGACCGAGTTGTAGAAATCGGTCTCACCGATTTTGGCTTAGGCCAGAGCACACACATTTTCGGTCCGACCGAAAATTGCAAATCGGTGTGACCGAGTTCAATTCTCTGTGAAACCCTAGCAGTCTCAGTACCACTGAACTGTGACTCAGTCTAACTGAGTTCACTAGTTCAGGTTCCAAAAGCTGCTTCGGTATCACCGAGTTTACAAATCGGTAGATCCGAAATGCTTTCTGTGAAGAACTAAAACTAAATTTTTAACTCATCTATTTTGCAAAAACTCTTGTACTTTGTGATGCTCATCTACTCTACCTCATCTATAACCTATTCACAGAGTCTGCTGACACTGTACTTGCAAGATGTCTGACCAAAGTGACAGCCAGAACAAGTCGGAGGAACAGGTTCAGTTAAGTGAGGGCACTAGTCGCTCTAGTAGCTATGATGAAGGCAGCAGGAGCACTCCAAGCAATCTGCCAAAGGCTGCTAACAGAACAAGGAAGAAGAGGACTTCTGACTCTGAAGATGAAGATTATGTGGCTGTTGAAGATGAAGCCACTGCAAAGAAGAAAGTGTTGAAGAAAGAGTATGGCTCAG
The DNA here is from genome assembly GCF_018294505.1 of Triticum aestivum. Classification (NCBI taxonomy): domain Eukaryota; kingdom Viridiplantae; phylum Streptophyta; class Magnoliopsida; order Poales; family Poaceae; genus Triticum; species Triticum aestivum. Next base: position 149,139,163 of record NC_057811.1, read on the forward strand.
CTGCTGCAACTAAGCCAGGTCTGAAAACTAAGATGCCAGCAAGAAGACAGTCCATGTCTAAGCCAAGGAAAGTTGCCACAGGAGAAACAATGGAGTTCACTCTTGAACCCAAGGAAACTGGAGATGGTAAGAAGAGGAAAGAAAGGGTTAAGAAGAACATTGCCAGAGTTATTGGTAAATCTTCAATGATGAGAGATTCTGAAGAAGAGGAAGAGGAAGAGGATGCAGCACCAGCACCTGAAGCTCAAAAGCTTATGGGAGATGCAATTAAGGCAGGGGCTGCTCCATCTAAGCCCAAAACTGCTCCTAAGACTGCTGCTCCAGCTCCAAATCCAAAACCCAAGAGGAGCACCAGGAACATCCCTGTTGAGGAGAAGAACAAGGCCCCAGTGCCTCAGGCTGCTGAAGAAGAAGAGGAAGATGATTCTGTTGTTTTGAGGAAGCTGAAGCCCAAGATCCTTGATCACAATGATGCACACCCAGTTGCAGAGAATATGAAAATCAGGAAGGATTCAGGATTGAGGCTATGGAGAGAGTCTGATCCATATGCCACCAAGAGAAGGACTGCTGTGGACTACAGATTCCACACTAAGGAACAGCAGGACTTCTATGAGACCGTTTTACTTGACAAGAAGCCCATAGTGTGTGACATGAGATGGGTTGATTGGAAATTCATCAAGGAAAATGAGGATCATTTCCCTGGTGTATATGACAGCTTCAAGGCATGTGGAGTTGATGAGTTTGTGGCTCAGAAGTTCACCAAGTGGAATGATGAGCTCATTATGCAATTTTACTCCACTGCACACTTCTATCCAGATGGAAGGATTGTGTGGATGTCTGAGGGTACTAGGTACCAGTCTACAGTTGGAGAATGGGCAAAACTCATAAATTCTCCCGAGGAACATGAGGATGACTTGGATGTCTATGCCAAGAAGAAGAAAGACCACAACTCTATGGCCAATATGTACAAAGAGATCCCTGATGCTGCTTTGGACACACATAAGTTTGGATCTGTACACTATTTGTTGTCTGGTCTGCCAACAATCAATTGGATTCTGAGGCACACACTTCTACCCAAGTCAGGTGATCACAAGATGATCAGAGGACATGCTATCAACTTGCTGCACATATTTGATGTCCCACAAAAGTTCAAGGTTATGAGCCTGATTGTGGAAACAATCTAGACGACTACAGCAGATCAGAAGAGAAGTTGTGGATATGCCCCACACATCCAGGAGCTCATCAACTCAAAGATGGGGAAAGGCAAGTACATCTTGGACAAGGAGCATCTACCCATCTATCCTGAATTTGAGGACAACACAGTTGTCATGACTGAGAATGAACCATCATCTGTGCAAGCACAAGAGAAGAAAGCCAAAGCTAAAGCTGAGAAGGCTGCAAAGATGCCAACTGTGGAAGAGGCATCTCAGGTCTTCTTGAAGAGCAAGCAAGACCAGCTTGGATATCTGATCCAATCCACTCTGAGGATTGAGCAGGGCCTGGCCACCCTGACCAAGAACCAGGAGAGCTTGGAAAGGATTGTTGAGACAAAATTCTATGACCTTGATGTCAAGATCACGGAGATCCAAACTGCAGTTGAGCAACTTCAGGAGGAAGCAGAGGATAAGAAGGGCAAGTCTACCACAGATGCATTTGCTAGAGTGCCCAGAGGACAGAGATCTGCTGCAGTGCCAGTGACAGACACTAGAGCTACATCATCAGCACCAGCAGCTACAGCTCCAGTTCCAACTCCAGCAGCTACTCCACCAGCTCCAGCCACTTCATCAGAAGCTTTCGTCCTTGGCGTTCTCTCAACACCACCTCCCGAAGATCAAGCCTGAGAGTCATTTAGCACTATGCATTTTCAAACTTTTTGGTAACTTGTTGCCAAAGGGGGAGAAAAATGTATAGATCATAGGCTTCGAGAGAGAGAGAGTGTTGGTTTTTATCTCTCTTTGCACTCTTTTTGGTTGGTTTGAAACTTTACTGCGTGCTTGTGTGATACTACTTTGTGTCCTTGTGAGATACCTATTTGGTCTAGTGTTTGATCATATGCTACCCTTAATGCTATCTTTCATATCCTATTATGATCATTCAATTTGCTTGGTGATGAGTGCATGCTTTTAATCTCTATCATTTTGAGCGCTCCACCAAGATGTATGTGACATGGAAGAGTAACCCATGATCCTAATCGATTGTGCATTTGCATTCAAAAGCAAATCTTAAATAATGCACAAATTTAGGGGGAGCTCTTGCTTATCACATACTTCTCAAAGTGATGATGTTTTTCAATCTTATTTATCATTTGTCGAAGCTTTGATCTATATGTTGTCATCAATTACCAAAAAGGGGGAGATTGAAAGTGCAACTATCCCTGGGTGGTTTTGGTAATTCCTAACAACATATAGCTCATTGAGCTAATGCTATTCCAAGATAAATATTTCAGGAAAGCTCAATGTTTGGCATGGCATGGATTAGAAAGTGGACCCTTCAAAATGCTAAGGACAAAAGATTGGCTCAAGCTCAACGCACAAGACTCTACATTTTTTATTTTAGTGATCCAAGATCACATTGAGTCTATAGGAAAAGCCAATACTATTAAGAAGGGATGAGGTGTTGCTTAATGAGGATCTTCCTCAAAATGCTTAGTGATATGCTCCAAAACCCCCCACTACTTTCTCATATCCACATATATCCTAAACCAAAAAGTCCAACCCGGCCCCACCGATTCTTTCCATCTGGAGCCACCGAGTTCAGTTGACATAGCCACTGCCAGAAACCCTAATCAATTCGGTCTCACCGATAGGGATCTCGGTCTCACCGAGATGGGATTGCAAACTCTCTGTTTCCCTTCATAACGTTTCGGTCAAACCGAGATGAACGATCGGTACCACCGAGATTGCAATGCAAACTCTCTGTTTCCTTTTCGTAACGTTTCGGTCCAACCGAGATGAGTGAATCGGTCCCACCGAGTTTGCCTGACCAACTCTCTCTTTGGCTATTACCAAAATCGGTCTCACCGAGTTTGTGTAATCGGTCTCACCGAGATTACGTTATGCCCTAACCCTAATGACATCGGTCCCACCGAGTTGACATGTCGGTCCCACCGAGAATCCTAACTTTCACATTTTGAACTAAATCGGTCCGACCGAGTTTAATGATTCGGTCCCACCGAGTTTGGTGATTTGTGTGTAATGGTTAGATTTTGTGTGGAGGCTATATATACCCCTCCACCCACTCTTCATTCATGGAGGGAGCCATCAGAACATGCCTACACTTCCAATACATATTTTCTGAGAGAGAACCACCTACACTTGTGTTGAGGTTAAGATATTCCATTCCAATCACATAAATCTTGATCTCTAGCCTTCCCCAAGTTGCTTTCGACTCAAATCTTCTTTCTACCAAATCCAATCCTATGATAGAGAGTTGAGTGTCGGGGAGACTATCATTTGAAGCACAAGAGCAAGGAGTTCATCATCAACACACCATTTGTTACTTCTTGGAGAGTGGTGTCTCCTAGATTGGCTAGGTGTCACTTGGGAGCCTCCGACAAGATTGTGGAGTTGAACCAAGGAGTTTGTAAGGGCAAGGAGATTGCCTACTTCGTGAAGATCTACCCTAGTGAGGCAAGTCCTTCGTGGGCGACGGCCATGGTGGGATAGACAAGGTTGCTTCTTCGTAGACCCTTCGTGTGTGGAGCCCTCCGTGGACTCGCGCAACCATTACCCTTCGTGGGTTGAAGTCTCCATCAACGTGGATGTACGATAGCACCACCTATCGGAACCACGGATAAAAAATCTCCGTGTCAACATTGCGTTTTCTCCCTCAAACTCATTCCTTTACCTTCATATGCAATTGTTTTACATTCCGCTGCTATACTCTTAGAATTGCATGTGTAGGTTGATTGCTTGACTTGTGCTAAGTTGCTACGATCTGCCAAGAACTAAAATTGGGAAAAGGCTAGATTTTTATTTGGTCAAGTAGTCTAATCACTCCCCCTCTAGACATACTTCCGATCCTACACACACCAAGGAACGAGTCCTTGTTATCTTAAGATAAACATTGTAACTCGGCAACAGTCCTTGCCATTCTCCTGCTCTATAGCTTGATTGCACTCACGCCCATGGCGGAGGTAGGGGCAAAGCAGGATTGGGCCCTTCGCCCGTTCCCTTCCCACCGTGCTACGACCAAGTCCCGACCCAAAGTAAGGTTTTTTGGACATGGGAAAGAAGGAGCATGATGGTATAAGAGTGAGCGAAGTCTTGTACGTTCAAGTTTCATACGGAAGTAGGGAGTGGGGAATGAAAAACTTATCTGATGTTGCAGCCCCCGGTAGTCTTGGCTTGCCGTGGTCGGACCGTTGGATCTGCAGCCCCCGACGACCTTGGCTTGCAGGGGTCGGGGCGCCGGCCTGTTCTCTTTCCTCCAAACAGCTCTGCAGAAATAACCATGCACACCCTGCGAACCTAAAATGGAGGGGAAGGAACAGAGAGATGCACACTCGACCTCTATGCTAGGGGTTAGTCGCCGCTAAGCACTATCAACCCTAACCGAGGGAGAGACTCAACCTAGCATGCATGCTAAAACTTAGGGCGCCAGCGCTTTATTTATTTATGCTCAGGGTCTGCGCCTGGCTTTGTATAGAGGGTTACATGCCTCGCCGGCGAGGCTTGTACAAAAGGTGGTCTGCCGGGGAGCCCGACAACCGCACCTTATGGGTAAAACTTGCAAAGATGTTCAATGTTCCAGGAGTTGCTCACAGAAGCAAAATAGACCTTGCTGCCGAGGTCCTGGATGTACTGCATGAAGGTGCAGCTCGTGAACTGCGTGCCGTTGTCGGTGATGACTCTACTTGGCACACCAAAACGGCAGACTAGTCCCTTGAAGAACTTGACGGCCGACTGTGTTGTCACCTTTCTCACTGCCTCCACCTCCGGCCACTTTGTGAACTTTTCGATTGCAACGTACAAGTACTCAAAGCCCCCGACAGCACGGGGGAAGGGGCCCAGTATGTCGAGCCCCCAGACTGAGAATGGCCAGGAAAGAGGGATTGTTTGGAGAGCTTGAGCTGGTTGATGAAGCTTCTTTGAATGGAACTGGCACGTTTCACACTTGGTTACTAGTGCCGTTGAATCCTGGAGGGTTGTGGGCTAGAAGAAACCTTGCCGGAATGCCTTGCCGGCAAGGGCCCTCGACCCTATGTGGGAGCCACATATGCCTCCATGTATCTCTGCCAACAGCTCCAGTCCTTCCTCCCGGGGAATGCACTTCAATTTCACACTGTTTGGTCTTTTTCTGCACAGAACGTCGTCGACGAACTGATACATGGCAGACTAACGGGCTACTTTCTCCGCTTCTTCCTGCTCCTCAGGGAGTTCCCCTGTTTGGAGGAATCGGACGGTATGTTGTGCCCATGCCGGAGTCTGGGCTCGACTGCAAGGACTAAAGGTGTTTCCTTTGCCATGGGAGCGGTTGTCTCTATGGCCAGGGCTTGACCCCCCGCCGGAGTCTGTTGCCCCATGGCAGGCTCAGTGTCCACGACAACTGTAACACCCCGCATGTAACTTGCCATATTTGTAACTCCGACTCTTACCATTTTCGGCTATGTGATATGTTTTTCCCTCCGTTGTCGGGTTTTGTCTTTCGTTTTGTATTTTGTCATGTCATGCATTTTCATATCATGTCATCATGTGCATTGCATTTGCATACGTGTTCGTCTCATGCATCCGAGCATTTTCCCCGTTGTCCGTTTTGCAATCCGGCGCTCCTATCTCCTCCTGTGCACCCCTCTAGTTTTCTTTCGTGTGCGTGTGTCAAACTTTCTCGGAATGGACCGAGGCTTGTCAAGTGGCCTTAATATACCACCCGGAGACTACCGGTCAAGTTTCGTTCCATTCGGAGGTCGTTTGGTACTCCAACGGTTAACCGGGCAGCCGCAAAGTCCATTTGAGTATCCAGCAAACCCCCCCCAAAACCAGCCCAAAACCCACCAAACTCTCTTCCATGCTCTAGGTCGTTCGATCACGATCGTGTGGGCGAAAACCGCACCTCATTTGGAGCCTCCTACCTCCCTCTACCTATAAATATGTGGGCATCCCGAATTACAACTGCAGACGAACCCTAACCCTCTCCCTCCGCGCCGCGACGGACGCGTCCGCCCGCGCCGGACACGTCCGCCGCCGCGCCCCGG
>NC_057811.1:149145719-149155060 GCF_018294505.1 Triticum aestivum
GCCCGACGCGGCCCCGCCGCCGCCCGCCGCCGCCGGTCTCCCCGCCGGACCCCGCCGCCGGCGCGCCACCGCCTCCTTCCCCCGGGCCGCCGCGCCTCCTCTCCCTCCTTCCCCGTCGCCGGCCAGGAGCACAGGCCCGATCTGATCTGGTACCCTCGTGCCCGTTGACTTTCTCTCGAACCCCCCCAAATTTCTTCCAAGTCCCCAGTAATTTTCAGCAAGTGCTCATGTTCCCGATGCGATAACTTCTTGCATGTAGCTCCGATTCGCGCGTATAATATGTCGAATTGTTTGTCTCGTGATGCCCTTTATTTTGTTCGATTGCACCATGTTCATTAGAGGTCATCTTGATGCCCAAATCTTCGTTGAAAGAGGGCTAGTTGCTGTTAATCTCTGGTTCTTAGCAGAACTTGGAGATTTGTCATTTTTGTATCATTTTATCTGTGCATCTTTTGAGCATGAGCTCTACATGTGTTTTGAAGTATGCCATGCCATCTTTCCAGTGGTATAGTCCAGGTATTTTTGTGATCTCTGCGGTGACTAGCACAAGCATGCAAAGTAGGCCCCGTAATATTTCTGATTTCAGGGACTTAGTGATTTTTCCAAGTCCTTGTCTGGTGTAATTTTTTTGCCATGTAAACTTGATGCTACAGAGAGATCCGTGCATAATTTGGAGATGTTCAGTAAGGATGTTTTGTAGATATAGTTGTAATTGATCCATTCCGGCAATTGTTCGCAATCATGGAGTGCCATAGCATGACTTAATATTGCTCTACTTTTGCTATAAAATATTTCTGGCAGATTCTTAACATGATATGCATTTTTGCCAAGCTTATTGTAGTTGATCCATACATGCTATGCAATTGTTCTTGCCATGGATAGCTTCATAAACATGCCATCTTGCTGTAGGTATTCTTGTTTGTCATGCATTGCTTTGTAGTGAGTGCATCAAGCTCACAAAGAGGCCTACATATTAATATTTCTGCCATGCTCTGTTTTCTGCTAAGTCTGAAACCTGATAACGAAACTTGCTATGTTTACATGCTTGCCATCATATCTTCTGGTCCTTTTTGCCTCATGGTCAGTAAGGGACTTTTGTCATGTGCATTTAGTAGAACACTACCATGCCTTGTTTTGCTATGTTAAGTTCCTGTAGCATGTTGATTACTGCCATGTGCTTTGTTGCTATGTTGGGGTGCTGTAGCATTGTTGCTTGTTGCATTTTATGTGCTATCTTGCTGTTTATCGCAGATTCGTGTCATTCTTGTTTTGCTTGCCATTTGCAAACCGTGCATCCGATTCCGGTGATCCTTATATCGATTTCGACCGAAATCATCTCACCTTTCCAGTGGCATGCTTGGTTTGCCAAGTTACTGCCATGTTCATCATTTTCCTTCCGGAGCACGCATATGCATCGCATATCATATCTTGCATATCATATCTTGCATATCATACATGTTTTGCATCATGTTGCTTGCGCATTTCTCGTTGTTGATTGTGGTTCCGTTTGTTTGTGTTCTTGTCTTGGGTAGAGCCGGGAGACGAGTTCGTGAACGAGGAACCTGTCGAGTACACTTACGAGGATCAAGCTTTCGACAACTCTGAGAATCTTGCAGGCAAGAGGACCACCCCTCGAAATCACTTCTATCTTTGCTTTGCTAGTTGTTCGCTCTATTGCCATGCTCCGCTACCTATCACTTGCTATATCATGTCTCCTATTTTAGCCATGTCAGCCCTAACCATCCTTTCCTAGCAAACCGTTGTTTGGCTATGTTACCGCTTTTGCTCAGCCCTTCTTATAGCGTTGCTAGTTGCAGGTGAAGTTGAAGTTTGTTCCATGTCGGAACATGGATATGTTGGGATATCACAATATCTCTTATTTAATTAATGCATCTATATATATTTGGTAAAGGGTGGAAGGCTCGGCCTTATGCCTGGTGTTTTGTTCCACTCTTGCCGCCCTAGTTACTGTTATACCGGGATTATGTTCCTTGAGTTTGCGTTCCTTACGCGGTCGGGTGATTTATGGGACCCCCTTGATAGTTCGCCTTGAATAAAACTCCTCCAGCAAGGCCCAACCTTGGTTTTACCATTTGCTACCTAAGCCTTTTCTCCCGGGTTTTCGCGAGCCCGAGGGTCATCTTATTTTAACCCCCCCGGGCCAGTGCTCCTTCGAGTGTTGGTCCGAACCGAGCAGCCTGCGGGGCCACCTCGGGGAAACTCGAGGTCTGGTTTTACTCGTAGGTTGACTTATCCGGTGTGCCCTGAGAACGAGATATGTGCAGCTCCTATCGGGATTTGTTGGCACATTCGGGCGGCTTTGCCGGTCTTGTTTTACCATTGTCGAGATGTCTTGTAAACCGGGATTCCGAGACTGATCGGGTCTTTCCGGGAGAAGGTTTATCCTTCGTTGACCGTGAGAGCTTATGATGGGCTAAGTTGGGGCACCCCTGCAGGGTATTATCTTTTGAAAGCCGTGCCCGCGGTTATGAGGCAGATGGGAATTTGTTAATGTCCGGTTGTAGATAACTTGTCACTTGACCCAATTAAAATACATCAACTGCGTGAGTAGCCGTGATGGTCTCTTCTCGGCGGAGTCTGATCTCGCGGGTGTGAGATTGCTGAGTCCCCGTGACTCACAGATACTTCCAAACAGTTGCAGTAGCCGACGATGCTAGTGCCGACGATGGCGTCGATCTCAAGTGGGAGTTCGACGAGGAACGTGGTCGTTACTATGTGTCTTTTCCTGATGATCAGTAGTGGAGCCCAGTTGGGACAATCGGGGATCTAGCATTTGGGGTTGTCTTATTTTCATCTGGATTTTGACCGTAGTCGGTCTATATGTTTGTATTTTGGATGATGTATGATGATATTTATGTATTGTGTGAAGTGGCGATTGTAAGCCAACTCTTTATCCCATTCTTGTTCATTACATGGGATTGTGTGAAGATGACCCTTCTTGCGACAAAACCACTATGCGGTTATGCCTCTAAGTCATGCCTCGACACGTGGGAGATATAGCCGCATCGTGGGCGTTACAAGTTGGTAATCAGAGCCATCCCCGACTTAGGAGCCCCCTGCTTGATCGAATCGCTGGCGTTGTTGAGTCTAGATCAAAAATGTTTTGAGTCTTAGGATTATATATATCGGAGAGTAGGATTCTTTTTACTCCTCAGTCCCTTCGTCGCTCTGGTGAGGTCTCCTGACGTAGAGTTTTGACTACTCTCTCCTCAAATTTCACTAAAAAAAATTTTAGGATCACGCGGGTATCTTGGAATCGTTCCGATGGATTCGTGACGAGAACATTGTTCTTGGTGCCTCCTGACATTTAGGGGTTGTGGCAGTGTCCCGGGGAGTTGAGCTCCGAGGTGTTGTCGTCACAATTTTATCGTTGCAGTTCTGGAATACCTGAGTTTCGCCGACATCGAAATCTCTTTTATGCAGTTGTTGGTGAGATCACCTCAACGCCACCCAGTACTGGGGCGGGAGTTCGGGAGTATTGCCATAACTTGCATAACGGATGTTTTTCGAAGGTTGAGGTAAACGATTTCCGAAGGTTTCTTGGTTATGTGTTGACGGATGGATACAGCTGGATCTAGGGATTGCTAGTTTGGGTGATATATTTTGTGTCCCCTGTATCCCCTACACCAGATTGCATAACCAGAAAGTTTTGAGAGTTTATAAGTGGGAATTCAAGTAGCCTTAGGATATCTTTCCGACAGACGCATGATATGAGATTGGGGTTCGACGTCTAGTGGTCCGCCTGTATACGGTTGATTTTACAGTGGTCTCGTTGTGTCTTAAAGAGTCCATGGCTTTGCCGACTCGGGGACGCTTCGTATGTCATGTGCACAGCCTTGTACATGATGGTGTTGTACGATTGAGCAAGCCACCACGAAAACTTCGGACGAAATATCTATCATATGTTTGTTCCGGCTTATTCTGCAAGCCAATACTTTGTTTTATTTTGTATTGTGGTATTCGAGTTGCTTCGAATTCATATGATCATTCCATATCTCTTTCAAGTGGCTTCTCAACTTATGGAAGTGTGATGTTTTACTACGGAATTCATTCGTTCATCTTCGTTCGAATGTTTATTGTGAAGACTATATGTTGCAATTTCTATCCGTTGATTCTACTTATCTATCTGTCTATCAAGATGCTAACGGATGTCACCCTCTTCAGGATGGCTCCGCCAACGCGTCAGAATCCGGATCGCAATGAAGGGAGTCAAGCGAACCCTCCGCCACCACCTCCACCTCCGGAGGCATGGCAAGCAATCATGGCAGCCACCAACGCCAATGCTCAGATGATTCTGCAACTCTTGCAAGAACGTACTCAAGGGCAAGGCAATCAAGGCAATCAAGGTCAAGGCAACAATCAGTTCCACTTTGCCACTCTCAACCAGTTTCTCGCAAATCAGCCCAAGTCTTTCAGCTACTGTGCCGAGGCCACGGATGCCGATGATTGGCTCGTGGACATCAACAAGCATTTTGAATGTAGCAATGTCAGGCCTGAGGACTTTGTCAAGTTCGCTTCTTTCCAGCTCAAGGACCAAGCTGCTGATTGGTTTTAGCAATACAAAGATTCCAGAGGAGGTCGTGTGATCACTTGGATTGACTTCTGTCGGGACTTCAAAGCGCACCACATTCCACAAAGTGTTGTTGAGAGCAAGCGTGAGGAGTTCCGCAATCTCAAGCAAGGCAACATGTCTGTGTATCAATACAACATTCAGTTTCAGAAACTTGCTCGCTTCGCTAAACAAGACGTTCCTGATGAAAGGAGCATGATCTATCACTTCAGAGGTGGCCTTAAAGAGGATCTGCAGTTAGCTCTCGTTCTTGTTGAGCCTACTCACTTTGATCAATTCTACAATATGGCACTGAAGCAAGAGGCTGCTCAGCTCAAGTGTGAGGCTTCTAAGAAGAGAGTCAGAGACGCAGTTCAGTCTCCTTCTTCCTCACTTGTTGCAGCTAAGCAACAGAAGTTCTGGTTGCCTCCTCCTCCTCCGTTTCGTCAGCCTTACCAGCAGAAGAACAAAGGTGGCCATGGTTCGTCCAACTCTTCCAACTCTGGCTATTAGAACAAGTCTCGGAATCAAGCTCCAAAGTCCAATGCTCCTTATCACCGTCCACTCTCAGAGGTGACTTGCAACAAATGTCAGCAGAAAGGTCACTATGCTAACAAGTGCTTCAACCAGAGGCGTCTTCCTCCTCCTCCTCCTGTCAGATCTTCCAGCAATGCAGTGGTCAAGCTTAATCCAAAGTCTGCAAAGGTGAACATGATGAATGCAGCTCAAGAGGAGGAATCTACTGATGTGATAATGGGTAATCTTCCTGTTAACGATATTCCTGCAAAAGTTCTTTTTGATTCTGGTGCATCGCTTTTTTTCATGTCAAGACCGTTTTTTGCCAAGCATGAATTCACTTGCTCTCATCTGAGTAAACCCATGGATGTCGTTTCTCCGGGTAAACGTTTGAGTTCTAGTATGATGGTTCCGGATGTTTCCATCAAGATGGGAGACTACATATTTCAGTCTTCTCCAATTGTTCTTGGTGACTCGGATATTGATCTAATTCTCGGGATGGACTGGCTTTCTAAGCACAAGGCTCAACTTGATTGTGCTGCCAGGGAAATTCAATTGACACACTCGTCTGAGGATGTGATTATTTTTGCCGCTCGTGATGAAACCATTCGGTTTTTCTCTCTCAATGAGAAGGGTGAATTGAATGCCATCTCTCAAATTCCAGTCGTTTGCGAGTATCAAGATGTCTTTCCAGAAGAGCTTCCGGGTATGCCTCCTCATCGGCCAGTTGAGTTCGTTATCGACTAGAGCCTGGCACTGAACCCGTTTGCAAGCGTCCATACAAGCTTGGACCAAACGAGCTGAAGGAATTGAAGAAACAGCTCGATGAACAAGAGTGTCTGGGTTTGATCAGACCGAGTTCTTCTCCATGGGGTTGTGGTGTTCTTTTTGTCAAGAAGAAGGATGGCACGGACCGACTTTGTGTCGACTACCGTCCATTGAACAAGAAGACAATCAAGAACAAGTATCCACTTCCCAACATCAATGAGCTTTTTGAGCAACTCAAGGGCGCTAAAGTATTCTCGAAGCTTGACCTTCGTATGGGTTATCATCAGATTCGCATTCGTGAAGAAGATATTCCCAAGACAGCATTCAGAACAAGCTTTGGTTCTTATGAATATACTGTCGTGTCTTTCGGCCTTGTCAATGCTCCTACGGTGTTCTCTCGGATGATGAATTTCATGTTCAACCCCTATACCAATGAATTCGTTCTGGTGTATCTCGATGATATCTTGGTCTTCTCCAAGAATAAGCAGGATCATGCCAAACATTTGCGATTGGTGCTCGACAAGCTCAGAGAGTATCAATTCTATGCGAAGTTCTCCAAATGTGAGTTTTGGCTCGATGAAGTTCTTTTCCTTGGTCACATCATCTCTGCCAAAGGCATCGCTGTTAACCCTGAGAAGGTGTCCGCAGTTCTGGATTGGGAACCTCCTCAAAATGTCAAGCAGCTCCGCAGTTTTCTGGGTCTTGCAAGCTATTGCCGAAGATCCGTTGAGAATTTCTCCAAGATTGCAAAACCTCTTTCCAACCTCCTACAGAAGCATGTGAAGTATGTCTCGTCTCCTGAGTGTGACGTTGCTTTCAACACTCTCAAAGAGAAACTAGTCACAGCTCCTGTCTTGACTCCTCCTGATGAATCCAAGCCGTATGAAGTTTTCTGTGATGCTTCTCTCCAAGGTCTCGGTGCCGTGTTAATGCAAGAGAATAAAGTTGTGGCCTATACCTCTCGGCAGTTGAAACCCAACGAGAAGAACTACCCCACTCACGATCTTGAGTTGGCGGCAGTTGTCCATGCGTTGATTACGTGGAGACATCTCTTGTTGGGAAGACAAGTGGACATTTTCACTGATCACAAGAGTCTCAAGTATATCTTCACTCAGCCCAACCTCAACCTCAGGCAGACTCGATGGGTCGAAATAATTCAAGAGTACAATCCGAGTATCGAATATACTCCAGGAAAGGCCAATGTCATTGCAGATGCTTTAAGCAGGAAGGCTTATTGCAACAGCTTAATTCTCAAGCCTTTCCAACCGGATCTTTGTGAAGCTTTCCGCAAGCTGAATCTCCAAGTTGTTCCTCAAGGCGTTCTTGCCAACCTCATAGTATCTCCTACTTTGGAAGATCAAATTCGTGAGGCACAACTCCTTGATGCCATGGTGAAGAAGGTGAAACGTGGTATCGACAAGGGTCTTTCCAAATACAAGTGCTATCGCATTGATGACAGAGACACTTTGTTCTTCGAGGACCGGATTGTGGTTCCGAAAGGTGATCTAAGGAAAGTCATAATGAACGAAGCGCACAATTCTCTCCTTTCCATTCATCCTGGAAGTACGAAGATGTATCAAGACCTCAAGCAGTCGTATTGGTGGACTCGAATGAAGCGAGAAATTGCTCAATTCGTGAATGAATGTGATGTCTGCCGAAGAGTGAAAGCAGAACACCAACGACCAGCTCGTCTCCTCCAACCTCTTGCTATCCCAGAATGGAAGTTTGATCATATCGAAATGGACTTCGTGACTGGATTTCCCAAGTCCAAGCGCGGAAATGACGCTATCTTCGTTGTCATCGACAAGCTCTCTAAAGTGTCTCATTTCCTTCCTATCAAACAATCCATCACAGCAGCTCAGCTGGCAGAGCTCTACACCTCCAGAATTGTCTCTTTGCACGGCATTCCATAATTGATTTCTTCAGATCGTGGAAGCATCTTCACCTCTAAGTTCTGGGACTCCTTCCAGAAGGCCATGGGCACAAACATTCGCTTCAGCACAGCTTTTCATCCTCAAACTAGTGGCCAAGTCGAGCGAGTCAATCAAATTCTTGAAGATATGCTCAGGGCTTGTGTCATTTCCTTTGGCATGAAATGGGAAGATTGTCTTCCTTATGCCGAATTCTCCTACAACAACAGCTTCCAAGCGAGTTCGGACAAGGCCCCATTCGAGATTCTCTATGGCAGAAAGTGCCGTACTCCTCTCAATTGGTCAGAGACTGGTGAATGCCAACTTCTTGGAAATGAATTAATCATTGAAGCTGAAGAAATGTGTAAAGTCATCCATGATAATCTCAAAGCCGCGCAATCGCGTCAGAAAAGTTACTATGATAGTAAGCATTGTGATTTGGCTTTCGAGATCGGAGACCATGTCTACCTCCGCGTCTCTCCAATGAAAGGCACTCGTCGCTTCGGTATCAAAGGGAAGCCTGCCCCTTGATACGTGGGTCCTTTCAAGATCATTGGCAAAAGAGGCGACCTCGCCTATCAACTTGAGCTTCCTTCCAACTTCGCGAACGTGCACGATGTGTTCCACGTGTCACAGCTCCACAAGTGCTTCAAGACGCCTGAGCGCACTATCAACTTCGAAGAGATTGACCTTCAAGAAGATTTGTCTTATCAGGAGCACCCAGTTGCTATTCTTGAAGAAACTGAGCGCAAGACTCGCAACAAGTCCATCAAATTCCTGAAAGTGAAGTGGTCGCACCATTCCGACCGGGAAGCCACCTGGGAACGCGAGGACCATCTCCGTTCCGAATATCCGGAGTTCTTTCAGTCCTAGATCTCGGGACGAGATCCTCTCGTAGTGGTGGAGTGCTGTAACACCCCGCATGTAACTTGCCATATTTGTAACTCCGACTCTTGCCATTTTCGGCTATGTGATATGTTTTTCCCTCCGTTGTCGGGTTTTGTCTTTCGTTTTGTATTTTGTCATGTCATGCATTTTCATATCATGTCATCATGTGCATTGCATTCGCATACGTGTTTGTCTCATGCATCCGAGCATTTTCCCCGTTGTCCGTTTTGCAATCCGGCGCTCCTATCTCCTCCGGTGCACCCCTCTAGTTTTCTTTCGTGTGCGTGTGTCAAACTTTCTCGGAATGGACCGAGGCTTGTCAAGTGGCCTTAATATACCACCCGGAGACTACCGGTCAAGTTTCGTTCCATTCGGAGGTCGTTTGGTACTCCAACGGTTAACCGGGCATCCGCAAAGTCCTTTTGAGTATCCAGAAAAACCCCCCTCCAAAACCAGCCCAAAACCCACCAAACTCTCTTCCATGCTCTAGTTTGTTCGATCACGATCGTGTGGGCGAAAACCGCACCTCATTTGGAGCCTCCTAGCTCCCTCTACCTATAAATATGTGGGCATCCCGAATTACAACTGCAGACGAACCCTAACCCTCTCCCTCCGCGCCGCGACGGACGCGTCCGCCCGCGCCGGACACGTCCGCCGCCGCGCCCCGGCCAATCCCGTGGCGACACGTC
>NC_057811.1:149155276-149209365 GCF_018294505.1 Triticum aestivum
GCCCGACGCGGCCCCGCCGCCGCCCGCCGCCGCCGGTCTCCCCGCCGGACCCCGCCGCCGGCGCGCCACCGCCTCCTTCCCCCGGGCCGCCGCGCCTCCTCTCCCTCCTTCCCCGTCGCCGGCCAGGAGCACAGGCCCGATCTGATCTGGTACCCTCGTGCCCGTTGACTTTCTCTCGAACCCCCCCAAATTTCTTCCAAGTCCCCAGTAATTTTCAGCAAGTGCTCATGTTCCCGATGCGATAACTTCTTGCATGTAGCTCCGATTCGCGCGTATAATATGTCGAATTGTTTGTCTCGTGATGCCCTTTATTTTGTTCGATTGCACCATGTTCATTAGAGGTCATCTTGATGCCCAAATCTTCGTTGAAAGAGGGCTAGTTGCTGTTAATCTCTGGTTCTTAGCAGAACTTGGAGATTTGTCATTTTTGTATCATTTTATCTGTGCATCTTTTGAGCATGAGCTCTACATGTGTTTTGAAGTATGCCATGCCATCTTTCCAGTGGTATAGTCCAGGTATTTTTGTGATCTCTGCGGTGACTAGCACAAGCATGCAAAGTAGGCCCCGTAATATTTCTGATTTCAGGGACTTAGTGATTTTTCCAAGTCCTTGTCTGGTGTAATTTTTTTGCCATGTAAACTTGATGCTACAGAGAGATCCGTGCATAATTTGGAGATGTTCAGTAAGGATGTTTTGTAGATATAGTTGTAATTGATCCATTCCGGCAATTGTTCGCAATCATGGAGTGCCATAGCATGACTTAATATTGCTCTACTTTTGCTATAAAATATTTCTGGCAGATTCTTAACATGATATGCATTTTTGCCAAGCTTATTGTAGTTGATCCATACATGCTATGCAATTGTTCTTGCCATGGATAGCTTCATAAACATGCCATCTTTCTGTAGGTATTCTTGGTTTGTCATGAATTTCTTTGTAGTGAGTGCATCAAGCTCACAAAGAGGCCTACATATTAATATTTCTGCCATGCTCTGTTTTCTGCTAAGTCTGAAACCTGATAACAAAACTTGCTATGTTTACATGCTTGCCATCATATCTTCTGGTCCTTTTTGCCTCATGGTCAGTAAGGGACTTTTGTCATGTGCATTTAGTAGAACACTACCATGCCTTGTTTTGCTATGTTAAGTTCTTGTAGCATGTTGATTTCGTGCTCTGAACATTGCTACCTGATGCTGTTTTCTGCCATGTCCAGTTTTTCACAAAGTCTGTGAACCTGTAATCTTTTGCACTTTTTCCATGCTTGTTTGAGCTTCATATGCTGTGAACTAGCCGTAGCTCAGTGTTCATCTTTTGTCAAGCATCTCCTGTAGATTACTGCCATGTGCTTTGTTGCTATGTTGGCGTGCTGTAGCATTGTTGCTTGTTGCATTTTATGTGCTATCTTGCTGTTTATCGCAGATTCGTGTCATTCTTGTTTTGCTTGCCATTTGCAAACCGTGCATCCGATTCCGGTGATCCTTATATCGATTTCGACCGAAATCATCTCACCTTTCTAGTGGCATGCTTGGTTTGCCAAGTTACTGCCATGTTCATCATTTTCCTTCCGGAGCACGCATATGCATCACATATCATATCTTGCATATCATACATGTTTTGCATCATGTTGCTTGCGCATTTCTCGTTGTTGGTTGTGGTTCCGTTTGTTTGTGTTCTTGTCTTGGGTAGAGCCGGGAGACGAGTTCGTGAACGAGGAACCTGTCGAGTACACTTACGAGGATCAAGCTTTCGACAACTCTGAGAATCTTGCAGGCAAGAGGACCACCCCTCGAAATCACTTCTATCTTTGCTTTGCTAGTTGTTCCCTCTATTGCCATGCTCCGCTACCTATCACTTGCTATATCATGTCTCCTATTTTAGCCATGTCAGCCCTAACCATCCTTTCCTAGCAAACCGTTGTTTGGCTATGTTACCGCTTTTGCTCAGCCCTTCTTATAGCGTTGCTAGTTGCAGGTGAAGTTGAAGTTTGTTCCATGTCGGAACATGGATATGTTGGGATATCACAATATCTCTTACTTAATTAATGCATCTATATATATTTGGTAAAGGGTGGAAGGCTCGGCCTTATGCCTGGTGTTTTGTTCCACTCTTGCCGCCCTAGTTACTGTTATACCGGGATTATGTTCCTTGAGTTTGCGTTCCTTACGCGGTCGGGTGATTTATGGGACCCCCTTGACAGTTCGCCTTGAATAAAACTCCTCCAGCAAGGCCCAACCTTGGTTTTACCATTTGCTACCTAAGCCTTTTCTCCCGGGTTTTCGCGAGCCCGAGGGTCATCTTATTTTAACCCCCCCGGGCTAGTGCTCCTTCGAGTGTTGGTCCGAACCGAGCAGCCTGCGGGGCCACCTCGGGGAAACTCGAGGTCTGGTTTTACTCGTATCTTGACTTATCTGGTGTGCCCTGAGAACGAGATATGTGCAGCTCCTATCGGGATTTGTCGGCACATTCGGGCGGCTTTGCTGGTCTTGTTTTACCATTGTCGAGATGTCTTGTAAACCGGGATTCCGAGACTGATCGGGTCTTTCCGGGAGAAGGTTTATCCTTCGTTGACCGTGAGAGCTTATGATGGGCTAAGTTGGGACACCCCTGCAGGGTATTATCTTTCAAAAGCCGTGCCCGCGGTTATGAGGCAGATGGGAATTTGTTAATGTCCGGTTGTAGATAACTTGTCACTTGACCCAATTAAAATACATCAGCTGCGTGAGTAGCCGTGATGGTCTCTTCTCGGTGGAGTCCGGGAAGTGAACACGGTCTGTGTTATGTATGACGTAAGTAGGTGTTCAGGACCTCTTCTTGGTCATTGCTAGATGACGTCCGTTCCATTGCTTCTCTTCTCGCTCTCATTTTGGCAAGTTGGCCACCATATATGCTTTTGCCGCTGCAGCTCCACCTCTTTGCACCTCCTTGTCCTATAAGCTTAAATAGTCTTGATCTCGCGGGTGTGAGATTGCTGAGTCCCCGTGACTCACAGATACTTCCAAACAGTTGCAGGTGCCGACGATGCCAGTGCCGACGATGGCGTCGATCTCAAGTGGGAGTTCGACGAGGAACGTGGTCGTTACTATGTGTCTTTTCCTGATGATCAGTAGTGGAGCCCAGTTGGGACGATCGGGGATCTAGCATTTGGGGTTGTCTTATTTTCATCTAGATTTTGACCGTAGTCGGTCTATATGTTTGTATTTTGGATGATGTATGATGATATTTATGTATTGTGTGAAGTGGCGATTGTAAGCCAACTCTTTATCCCATTCTTGTTCATTACATGGGATTGTGTGAAGATGACCCTTCTTGCGACAAAACCACTATGCGGTTATGCCTCTAAGTCGTGCCTCGACACGTGGGAGATATAGCCGCATCGTGGGCGTTACAACAACATCCTTGCCGGCAGCTCCTGGGAGCTCGGCGGGAAAGTACTTGCCGGGGCCTGATTTCCTCCTCTTGTTCTGCCCTGTTGATGGTTCAACGGATGGTTTAGTTAATCGAAGCACAAAAGTACCTGGTTCCACAGGCAATTTGAAGGCAGCGCGTTTCGACAAGTAATCGGCGAACGCACTGCCGTTCTCCACTCGGGGAACATGCTCCGCTTGTATACCGTCAAAACGCTCTTCCAGCTTCCTCACTTCATCTACGTAGGCTTCCATCAATGGGCTTTGATAATCTTTGTTGACTTGCTTGACGACAAGCTGTGAATCACCCCTGACGATGATCCTCTTGATTCCGAGGTCTGCTGTGATCCTGAGACCGGCAAGCAACCCCTCGTATTCAGCAGTGTTGTTTGTTGATATCTCCCTGGGAAAGTGCATCTGGACTACGTACTTGAGGTGCTCTCCGGTGGGTGCGACGAGCAGCACACTAGCACCGGCGCCTTGCAGCGAGAAAGCCCCGTCAAAGTACATAATCCAGTCGCGACTTGTTTCCTTCCCGGGAGAGCGTTCTCCTGAATCTCTTCGTCGGGCGTTGAGGTCCATTCCGCAATGAACTCCGCCAAGACTCTACTCTGAATTGTCGAAGTGCTTTCAAACTTCAAACCAAAGCTCGACAGTTCCAAAGCCCATTCCACAATCCTCCCGGTTGCGTCCGGGTTATGCAATATCCGTTGCAACGGGAAGCGTGTGACGACGGTGATTTCGTGTGCTTGGAAATAATGACGCAGCTTCCTCGAGGCCATAAGGAGGCCGAAGAGCAATTTCTGCCCACCGGAGTACCTTGACCTAGCGCCCTGCAAGAGGGAGCTGACAAAGTAAACCGGGTGCTGCATCATCATCTTCTTCTGCACTATTTCATTTGGTTTCATCGCTTCTGCTTTGCCAGCGTCATACTCTGCCGGGGCCTTGCCTTACCGGCACCAGGCCCTGCCGAGGGAGCTCTGGTTTGCCTTCCGCCAGCCCTGCTGTTGCCACTGCCTCTTTGTCGACCTCCCTCTATGCCACTAGCGCGGCGCTGACCACTTGGTACGTTGCCGCTAGATATAGGAGCAACGGTTCTCGTGGTTTAGGTGCAACCAGTATTGGCGTAGAGGAGAGGTACTTCTTCAAATCCTGCAGGGCTGCCTCGGCCTCTGGGGCCCATTCCATTGGACCCGCCTTTTTCAAGATTTTGAAAAAGGGAAGGGCACGCTCAATAGACTTGGAGATGAACCTGCTCATGGCGGCAATGCAGCCAGTGAGTCGATGCACATCCTTGATCCGCCTAGGCGCCTCAATTTGCTCAATGGCCTTGATCTTATCTGGATTCGCCTCGATCCCACATTGTGACACAAAGAACCCGAGAAGTTTGCCAGACGGAACGCCGAAGACACACTTCTCATGGTTCAGCTTGAGGTTGATCTTGCGCAAATTTGCAAACATCTCTTCTAAATCTTGTATGAGTGTTGCCCTGTCCTTGGTTTTGACCACTATGTCATCCATATAAGCTTCCATATTTCTATGCAGCTGAGGCTCAAAACCAATTTGGACTGCTCTCGCAAACGTCGAGCCAGCGCTCTTCAACCCGAAAGGCATTCGTATGAAACAATACGTACCACATGGGGTGATGAACGCTGTCTTCTCTTCATATTCTTTCGTCATGAAGATCTGGTGGTATCCCAAGTAAGCGTCGAGGAATGATAACAGGTCGCACCCGGCCGTGGAGTCAACAATCTGGTCGATGCGCGGCAACGGGAAAGGGTCCTTCGACCAAGCCTTATTGATATCTGTGTAATCAATACACAACCTCCACTTCCCATTTGCCTTGCGCACCACCACCGGATTGGCCAACCTCGTCGGATGAAGTACTCCCCTCACCAAGCCTGCCGCTTCTAACTTGATGATCTCCTCCGTGATGAACTCCTGCCGTTCCAAAGTTTGCTTCCTGACCTTCTGCTTGACAGGTCGCGCATGAGGACAGACAGCAAGATGGTGCTCAATCACCTCCCTGGGAACGCCGAGGATGTCGGATGCTTGCCACGCAAACACATCGACATTCGCCCGCAGGAAAGTGACGAGCGTGCCTTCCTATTTGCTATCGAGGGTGGAGCTTATGGTAAAAGCCCCTCCCGTGCCATCCTCCTTGACGGACACCTTCTTGGTCTCTGGTGGTGCAGCTCTAGATTTCTTGCTCTTGCCGGTGGAGCTCTCTGGCATGTCCTCGACGGGAGCACTACACTCCGAAGATGTGCGCTTGCCAGAGTGGGTGCGAGAGGTCTTGCCGGTCTTCTTCCCTCCCGGGGCTTCGGCGGCAGGAGCAAGTGCCTCGGCGGCAGTCGCTGTAACTGCCTCCCGGTAGAGTTGGTCAGCGCAGATCAGCACATCCTTCTTGTCGGAGGGGACGGTGATGATGGTCATCGGCCCAGGCATCTTCAGCGTGTTATAGGCGTAATGTGAGGCCGCCATGAACTTGGCTAGTGGTGGGCGGCCAAGGATCCCGTTGTAGGGGAAGGGGATCTCGGCTACATCGAAAACAATCCTCTCTATCCTATAGTTTAACTCGCCTCCAAACGTCACGGGCAGCGTGACCTTACCCTTCGGCTTAATCCTTCCCGGGTTGACCCCTTGAAATGTGCCCGTCTCTTCGAGGTCTCCATCAGGAATGTGCAGCCTTTTGATCACAATAGGCGAGATCAAGTTCAGACCGGCCCCGCTGTCAACTAGCATTTTTGTCACCTTGAGGTTGTGTATTGTTGGTGAAACCAACAACAGCAAACACCCGACCGCAGTTGTGCGATCAGGGTGGTACTCGGTGTCAAAAATGATAGGCGTGCTGGACCACTTCAGTGGCTTTTGAGCATCGAATGATGGTTCCGCTACTGTGATCTCACGCGCCCACTGCTTGAGCTGGCCGTGAGAGGTGTGCAGCGAGGCGCCACCGTCGACACACATGGCCTCCGTAGCTTTCTGGAACTCATGCTCGCCGGACTCGTCGTCCTCGTCATGATCATCGTCTTCTTGCTTCTTGTCGCGGCCCCGAGCGGGCCTCTCTTGCTGGTTATCCTTGTCGCGGCGACCTCCTTGGCCGCCACGCTTCTTGCTGGATCCCTCGGCACCATCCTGACCCTTCTCCTTGTCCCGCCTCTCATACTCAGCTTTTTGTTTCTCCGCAAGCAGCTCAACTTGCCGGCAGTTCTGGAGGTCGTGGCCCTTGGTGCGGTGGATCTTGCAGTACTGCTTGTCGGAGCCTCCTAGCTTGTCGGCAGCCACCAAAGCCCGGCAAGCGGCGCACCCGGCAATTTCTTTGCCGGGTTCATCTGCCTTAGCCTTCTTTGCGGCGCTGGTATCGTCGGATCCCTCGACGGCAAGCACGTCCTGGCCCTTGCGCTCCCTGTTGCGGCGCCGGCCCTTCTTTGTCGGGGCGGCGGTGTCTTCGTCTGTGGAGTCGGTTTCCGCACCGGTGTCCTCGCCGGGGTCCTTCCTCCCCTCTTCAGCTCGAGCGCACCTATCGGCCAGAACATAAAGTTTGGCCACATCTTTGACCTTGTTCATCGCCAGCTCTTCACGCATCTTGCGGTTGCGCAAATTCTGATGGAATGCGCTGATCACGACGGCGGGATGAACATCTGGGATGTTTTACTGCACCCGGCTGAACCTCTGTATGTACTTGCACAGGGTTTCACCTTCCTTCTGGGGGATGATATGCAAATCGCTTGCCTGGCCATGAGCTTGGTGGCCTCCGGTGAAGGCGCCAACGAACTCATGACACAAATCCGACCAAGAAGAAATGGAATCCGCCAGCAAGTGCATCAACCATGACATGACATTAGGTTTAAGTGCCAACGGGAAGTAATTGGCAAGCACCTTGTCATCGCGAGCTCTAGCAACTTGCATCGCGATGGTGTAGATGCTGAGGAACTCCGACGGGTGAGTCTTGTCGTTGTACTTCTCGCCAACGTCGGGCTTGAACGTGCGGTGGGAGGGCCACTGGAACTGCCGTAGCTCACGGGTAAAGGTTGGGAACCCACCTCGTAGGGTAGGCCACCAGAGCCTCCCGGTGCTGGGTGGTCCATAGGGGCCCCGCGCGCCTATTTGACTGCTGGCGTGCTTCGCGCCGGCGCTCGATGGTGGTTCGAGCGTCTTCATGGGCTCGCTCCCAAAGAACTTGGTGCTGACCGCGGTGGGTCCATGGGTCGGACGATGCTATGGAAATGTTATCACAAGCGTCATCACGACGGACCGACACCCGAGGTGGCTTGCGTGGGGGAGGAGAGTGCACCGTGGCCGCAGCACCTCCGGTCCTTCCACCACTGGCATGCGGCGGCTCGACGGAGCGCCGGCCTGAGGGCCCCGCTGGTCGCGGCTAATCTTTGTTGGCAACGCTGGCGAGGCTTCTGATGGTGGCTCTCCACTCGTCGAGCTTTTCCGCAGCAGGAGGAAAGTCGAGGAGCAACTGCGCGCACGCCAAAGATTCTGCTGGCGTGAGTGGCGGCAAAAGCTGCGTGGAACGTGACGCGCTCCGACTTGTAACCACGTTAGAAGGAGCTCTATCATGGCCTTGCGGTTGTGCGCCATTTTCGCCAGCGCCTCGACGTGCATGTTGGCCTTCTACGCCCTGCGAATGCGGCACATGACTCTTCCCACGGCGGCGCCCGGGGTCACCAGCGTGGTGACGCTACTCGTCGCGCACAACCTGGGAAGAGCGCATCGTGGGCGTCGGCGTAGGCATCTTGGAAGTTGCCGCGCCTCCCATGGGTGGCACGACGCCGCCCTTGGAGGGCCCCGCACCGCCTGCGGGGGGCCCGACTCCGTCTTTGGATTTGGCGGTGTGCGGCCCGTCGTCTCGCGCACGAACGATGTCGCTCGCCAAGCTTTGACTGCCAGAGCGATGTGCGTGTTCGCGGGCCGCGCCTCGGCTTCCGTCCGCGACCGCCCCGCCACTCGCCCGCACTAGTACGGGCCGTTCGGCTCCCGATGAACCGATCGCCGTGATCGTCTTCTTCTTGGGAGGCATGGCAATGAAGAGCTACTAAACTAACTGCTAGACCGGATTTTCACAACTGCGCCCCCCTACCTGGCGCGCCAAAGATGTCGGTGGAAAACAACACTGATGGAATCACTGGGATCCCTTCTATGGTTGGCGGGCGTGGGGTTGTGCAAAGAGCAGGTCTGGTAGTCAGCACAAAGATCGTTTACCCAGGTTCGGGCCGCGAGGATGCGTAATACCCTAGTCCTGCTTTTGTGTATATTTGAGTGTTCTTGAGCTCTTGAACTAGCTGCGGTGCGTAGTCCAAAAGATCCGAATCCTTCTAAAGTACGCCTTGGGCCTCCTTTTATAGTCAAAAGGGGTCACCATAGTGGCACACAGGAGGTGGAAATGTATACAGTGTACAAGCTTATCGCTTGTCATTACGGGATAAGGCGCATTAAATGCGCTCCTTAGGTGTCTTGTTGCTTTATTGGGGACGGCAACGAGGCCCGTCTCGTACGTCGCCGCTCTGCCTCGCCCCGACACGCGTCCAGGCCAACGAGGCATGCAACGCCACGTAGGCTGGCTGGCTGCTCAGATGGCATGGTGGTAGGGTCTTCACGAAGATCTGCATGCCACCACGCAGGTGCTTGCTGAGTTGGCCTGGAGGCCGCACGTTGCCACGCAGTTTCCTACCCAGCTGGTTGGGCTGGCAGCTGTATGGGAACGGCGGTGGAGTCTTGGCACACGTGGGTCTGGCTGTGGCCCCGCAGGCGTCCTCGGCAAGGGTCTTGCCGGGGCATCGCGGTCGTCCCCAGCAAGGATCTTGCCGGGGGTCTCGTGGATTTCCTCGGCAGGGATTTTGTCGAGGATCGTCGTCTTCTGGTCCTTATCTGATCTTGTGTTCTTATGATCTTCACAAAGTTCTGCATGCCACCATGGAGGTGCCTCCCGAGCCTTGGTTCCAATGTGGTTGATGGTGTCGGAAACCTTGGGCTCAAGGGTGGCGCGCTCTGCTGGCATTGGGCAAGTTGCCCCGGCAAGGCTCTTGCCGGGGCTGCGGAGGCCGTCCCGGCAAGGGTCTTGCCGGGGGAGTCCACCTTGCCCTCTTGATCTTTGTGTCTCTGCTCTTGGCGTTGCTTTGCCTGTCTTGTGCCTTTGGCTGGAGCGCTGCTCTGGTATTCTTGTGCTTCTGCTTCCTCCCTTTGCCCTACTAAGTGTGGCCGCAGGTGCGGCTTTGACTGCCCGTGCACAAGTAGAGGGGTAAAAAGGAGAGCCCCTACTTTTGTACACCGAGACTTCGGGTCCATAGTTAGTAGCTAGATGGCTTTCTCTCTCTCTCACTGGATTCTCAATACAATGGTCTCTTGGAGATCCATATGATGTAACTCTTTTGCGGTGTGTTTGTTGGGATCTGATGAACTTTGAGTTTATGATTAGTTATATCTTTTTATATGCATGAAAGTTATTTGAGTTTCTTTGATCTCTTGTATGCATGATCTCTTATAGCCTCGTATTTCTTCTCCGATATTTGGGTTTTGTTTGGCCAACTTCATCTATTTATCTTGCAATGGGAAGAGGTGCCCGGTAGTGGGTTCGATCTTACGGTGCTCGATCCCAGTGATAGAAGGGGAAACGACACGTATGTATTGTTGCTACTAAGGATAAAAAGACGGGATCTATATCTACCACCATATAGATAAACGGATCTTGTCTACATCATGTCATCGTTCTTATTGCATTACTCCGTTTTTCCATGAACTTAATACACTAGATGCATGCTGGATAGCGGTCGATGTGTGGAGTAATAGTAGTAGATACAGGCAGGAGTCGGTCTACTAATCTTGGACGTGATGCCTATGTAATGATCATTGCCTGGATATCGTCATGATTATTTGAAGTTTTATCAATTGCCCAACAGTAATTTGTTTACCCACCATTTGCTATTTTTCTCGAAAGAAGCCACTAGTGAAACCTACGGCCCCCGGGTCTTCTTTCTCATATATTTGTCTTGCGATCTACTTTTCCTTTGCATTTTATTCAGATCTATTAAACCAAAAAATACAAAAATACCTTGCTGCACTTTATTTATTTGTGATCTATTATTTCAATCTACTACAATTTATCTCACGTCCGCTTGCCAATTTCTGGCGCCGTTACCCGAAAGGGATTGACAACCCCTTTAACACGTCGGGTTGCGAGGTGTTGTTATTTGTGTGCAGGCGCTGTTTACGTCGTGTTGCTTGGTTCTCCTACTGGTTCGATACCTTGGTTTCATAACTGAGGGAAATACTCTACCGTCGCCGTGCTGCATCATCCCTCCCTCTCTGAGGAAATGCCGACGTAGTTCTAGCTACCATCAAGGAGAATTTCTGGCGCCGTTGCCGGGGACCATTCCTGTAGTTAGTACCAACAAATCTGGCAAATACTTCACCACTCTGATTTTTGAACAGTCTATAGTTGGAGTCAAATTATTCATCTAAATAATATGAAGTATCACAGTTGTAACCAGATAAAGTGGATGGATCAACCAGATATCCTTTTGCAGCAACCCATGTGGTTTTAGGATACTTCTTAGGTTTCCAATATGATCCATCAGCATTGAGCTTTCTCTCAAAAGAAACACCTCCATCCTAGGGTTCCTGTTCAGAATATACTTCTTGAGCACATCACAAAGATTTTGGTGCCCTGTGAGGCTTTTGTAGATGCCTGTGATATACAATTACTTTAACCCTGCATTTTCGTTAGTGACACTTGTGGTCTCCTCTAATGAGGGGATTGAAACCACTGAATCATTTGAAGATATTACAGTTACTGAAGCATTTGAACATTCAACTGAAGAATTTTCATTTCCACGTTCTAGGCATTTTAAGCATGGCACAACAAATTCTTCCTGAGTGGTACTGATCTGTTGAGCGAGTAATGAATCATTCTCTTTCTGAAGATCATCATGAGACGCTCTTAGTTTCTTGAGATCTTGCTTCCTTTGAAGAAATTCATAGGATAGCTTCTGGTGTTCGGCTGTGAGGGCCACATGACGACTTTCAAGTTCATCATGCTTTGACTTAAGACGTTAGAGTTCTTTAGAAAAACTTTGACAACAATCCATTTCCTCATCTAACAGATCATCGCTTTTGTCTAGCAGTTTTTGCATCTTTTCCATAGCAGTTTATTGTTCAGTTGCAATCTGAGCAAGTTTCTTATAGCTAGGTTTTGCTTCACACTCAGAGTCGTCATCACTGGAAGTATTAAAGTAAGTTTCTCAGTTGGTTACTTAGCGCCTCTTGCCATGAAGCAATAGGTGGGAGTGCAGTCATCAGCTGATATGTCTCCAACATATCTATAATTTTTTATTGTTCCATCTGTTATATTATCAATCTTGGATGTTTGATATTCATTTATTAGCAACTTCATATCATTTTTTGGGACTTACCTATTGACATAGTGCCCAGTGCCAGTTGCTCTTTTCTGCTATTTTTTTTACTTTGTAGAATATCAATACCAAACGAAGTCCAAATGCCACGAAACTTTTTGGAGATTTTTTGCTGGACAAAAGACACCTAGGGATCCAAAGAAGTGCATGGGAGGAGGCCCGTGGGGCCACTAGGCACCATGGCGCGCCAGAAAGCCCAGGCGCGCCCTGGTGGGTAGGGCTGCAAGAAAAGCTCGAGGCTCGTGAGCCGCTCGAGATCGACTATTTTTTGACTCGAATCGAGATCGACTCGAAAAGAAACAAGCTGCGTTAACACTTTATGTAGCTTGACTAAGAAACGAGCTGATCTTGAGCTAATGTTGGCTCGCTCGATTTTAGCTCGATAGCTCGACATAATATCATTATGTTAAATGATCTCCATATATTAAATGAAAATAAGATAATTTATTACCATATATGTTGTCCATAATTTTTATCCATTTTATTTACCAACGAACATGGAAACTTAATTAAGTGCAGAGAAGATTTAGGCCTAATTATGTCACGTGGTTGACTATGTGTTAAATATCTTATATTTTTGGCAAAGGTTCCCATCATATTCACCTTAATTTTTTTGTTTTTCATCCACAGATTTATAAATTTTACCATCTCATTTAGCTCGAAACTAGCTCGAGATAGACTCGAGATCGTTACAAACTGAGCACAAGTCATGTTCTACAGCTCGATCATGAGCTTCACTTAGTTGAGCTCGCTCGAATTTTCATATGAGTTGAGCTGAGCCAACTCCAACTCGCTCGAGCTCGAGTCGTTTGCAACCCTACTGGTGGGTAGTGGGGCCCACGAGAAGCTTCTCCACCTCCATCCACCTCTCTAAATACTTTAAAATCGCAAAAACCCTAGGGGAGTCGACGAAACACAATTCCAACTGCCGCAAGTTCCAGAACCACAAGATCCAATCTAGAGGCCTTTTCCGACACTCTGCCGGGGGGGGTCTACTATCACGGAGGGGATCTTAGTCATCACCCTTGCCCCTTCGGTTATGCGTGAGTAGTTTACCACAGACCTACGGGTCCGTAGGTAGTAGCTAGATGGCTTCTTCTCTCCTTTTGATATTCAATACAATGTTCTCCTCGATGTTCTTGGAGATCTATTTGATGTAATGACTTTTTGCGGTGTGTTTGTTGGGGTCCGATGAATTGCGAGTTTATGATCAGATCTTTCCATGAATATTATTTGAGTCTTTGCTAAACTCTTTTATGCATGATTGTTATAGCCTCGTATTTCTTCTTCGAAACTTTGGTTTGGTTTGGCCAACTAGATTGATTTTTCTTGCAATGGGAAGAGGTGCTTTGTGATGGGTTCGATCTTGGTGTGCTCAATCTCAATGACAGAAGGAGAGATGACACGCATGTATCGTTGCCATTAAGGACAAAAAGATGGCGATTATTCCTACATGAATAGATCTTGTCTACATCATGTCATTGTTCTTATTGCATTACTCCATTTTCCCATGAAATTAATTCACTAGATGCATGTTGGATAGCGGTCGATGTGTGGAGTAATAGTAGTAGATGCATGAAGGAGTCAATCTACTAATCTTGGACGTGATGCCTATATACATGATCATTGCCTTGGATATCGTCATAATTATTTGCTCTTCTGTCAATTGCCCAACAGTAATTTGTTTACCCAACGTATGCTATTTTCTCAAGAGAAGCCTCTAGTGAAAGCTACGGCCCCCGGGTCTATTTCCTATGATATTAAACCCCAAAATACCTTTTTGTATTTTTTTAATTTTATTTTGTGTTTTTGCTAGATCTATTTATCAAATCTCATACAATTTAATCTATCTCAATAGCGAGGAGGGATTGACAACCCCTCTTACGCTATGGGTTGCAAGTATTTGTTATTTGTGTGCAGGTGTTGTTTACATAGTGGTGCTTGGTTCTCCTACTGGATTGATAACCTTGGTTACAAAACTAGGTAAATACTTACTGTTGCGGTGCTCCATCATCCCCTCCTCTTCGGGGAATTACCAACGCTGATACAAGCAATCATTAGCACAGTCCTCAGTGCTGGTGGTGCCACCATTTTCCTTAGGGTTGAAGATGGACTTGCTGACGAACTCAATAGCCAGGGCAAGGCTCACCACACCAGAGTCTGACTCCTGCTCGGCTTCCTCTTAACCAGATTCCTCCTCGGAATCCATTACCTTCCTAATGAAAGCACGAGCTCTGCCATAACTGCTTTTCTTGCGCGAAGAATATTTTGATGAAGACCTTGAGGATTTCTTCTTTTTGTCATGAGAGTCATCATCTCTGCTAGACTTCTTCTTCTTTGAGCCCTTTTGCCAGAGAGGGAAATCGGTGATGTAGTGCCCTGGCTTCTTGCATTTGTGGCAAGTTCTCTTGTTGTAGTCTCGAGCAGAAGCTTCTCCAGTGTTCTTCGAGTCATACTTTGAAGACTATCCAAAGCGATTCCTCTTGGAAAACTTCTGGAAATTCCTCACAAGCATCGCTAGTTCTCTGCCAATTTCTTCAGCACCGTCAGAACTGCTGCCAGATTCTGCTTCAGATGAAGAAATTGCCTTTGCTTTGGCTTTTGCCTTTAAAGCACGGGGTCGTCCATAGCTGGGACCATACATACCTCTCTTCTCAGCTTGCTGAAATTCATGAGTATTGAGCCTCTCAAGAATATCAACCGGTTCAAGTGACTTTTAATTAGGACACTCTTGAATCATCAGAGCCAAGGTGTCAAAGGAACCGTCAAGGGACCTCACCAATTTCTTCACCACCTCATGGTCAGTGATTCAGCAGCACCGAGAGCCTGAAGCTCATTGGAGATATTGATGAGGTGGTCGAAGGTTTGCTGAACATTTTCGTTGTCGAGCCTCTTGAAGCGGTTGAAGAGATTCTGAAGAACATCAACTCGAGAGTCATGTTGAGTGGAAACTCCTTCATTGACATTGGAAAGCCTACCCTAGATAAGCTTTGATGTTTCCAGTGCACTCACTCTGCCATACTATCCTCTGTTCAGATGCCCAGATATGATATTCTTCGCTTGAGAGTCGAGTTGCTTGAATCTCTTCATGTTTGCAGCATTGATGCTAGGAGCAACAGTGGGTACGCCATTCTCGACGATGAACCAGAGGTCGTTGTCAATAGCCTCAAGGTGCATACGCATCTTGTTCTTCTAGTAGGGATAGCATATGCCATCAAGGATGGGGCACACAACGGGCATGTCGGGGATATACCCCGCAGCGTAACCCGGCACGAAGCATAACCCGGCCGGACTTGGCGACTCACTGATAACTCGGCGGACGGGCCAGACGGATGACAAGGCTCAAGGCCCAGAAGGCCGGTTCATACTATGGTGGGCCGGTTTACAAGGAAAGGCATAAGGAATATTTACCTTACAAGGAGTTAAGACCCGGACTTGTATCCGGTTTGTATTAGAAGGTAGACTAGTCCTAATCCTAATAGGACTCCACATGTAACCCGCCCCTCTAACTTATATAAGGAGGGGCAAGGCTCCCCAAAGAGGGACGAGAAACAAGCAATAATCTCTAGGGCTAGACACAACTAGAGGAGAGCCGGTTTACGGCGACTCCCTTGTGATGATAATGAGACCTAGCCTCAAACAGCATGTAGGGCTATTACTGGATGATGTTTCGCGGGGCCCGAAGCTATCTAAATCCTTTTCTTGTGTGTTGCGTCTCTCGAATCTGCTCAACCCCTCTCAAGCTACCACATTGATGCGTTGGCCTCACGACTAAGTCCTCTCACTAGGACATCTGCCGTGACAAATCCATGATAGTTGGCGCCCACCGTGGGGCCTGCGCACGGTGGTGTTGAGTTTTGAAGGGATCTTTTTGAGGGTTCGAGAAGCTCACAATTGATCTGATGAAAAGAGTCGGCACGGAACGATCGCGGAAGAAAACCTGCCGCCGGACAACCTTGGGTCGAGCCGGCACAGCCATCGTTCTGTGAATCGAGATTGTAACTAATTTTGGAGTTGACATATATGGGATCCGAGTTCGAGAAAACTAGGGTTGGAGCGTTCTGTGAGCCACCGTCGCCGTAAACCTGGTGATCCATCAATCCGAAGCAAGATTGTTTTTCTGCATTGTCAGACGTTATCGAGACCGACAAGTATTTCTTCTGCTGATTCAACTCGTACACGGCAGCAGAGGTCAGCCCCAATTCGGTTTCCTATGCAATCAAACCATCAGGATTACCTGCGCTGTGTCTTGGTCAGTTGTCAAATCACCGAGATAGTCAAATTCTACTATGGTGCACTCTTTTGCCGATTTAAAACTCTGAGGCGTCAAATCATAAGCTGCTGGTGCTACGACACGTTGGGTAAAGGCCAAAGATAATTTCATCAACCACAAGTACTACTTGGTGATCACGTGGGTTCTCAAAGGTGTGCCTTGTTTCATGCACATATACCACGTTCGTCTTGGCTCCAGCTCATGTGTGCGTCAGTGTATCTTCTGGTCAATGGAAAGTCAAACTAGCATGCCACCACAGCGGACCTACGGCGCGGGAGTAAGAATCAGTGGCGGCAGGATCCGTCGCGGCAGCAGTGCACTCCTGAGAGCCGCCGCCCTTGTTTGCCTCTGAATCGCCAGCTGCCACATCGAGCCGCCTCAAAACCGCCACGCCACGCTACGCGCCGTATCAACTGCAGCAGGGGTGAGCCGCCGCCGTCTTAGCACGCTACCGCTGCAGCTCTTGAGCCGCTGTACTGCAGCTGACGTCGCGCCAAATTGTCCACTGCTGAGTTCTTGAGCCACCGTGCCTGTGGCCTCTTGGCTGCCGGGTTCGCCCCGCGTGGAGGCACAGGCGTGAAAAAAAATTGTGGCCGGAGGATAATGGAGCAGTGCATGCATGCATGTATGTGTTGGTTCGAGGAGATCAACACAAGGGGGGTGTGGTGCTGAAATTGTTTTGTTGTCATATAAAAGAGAAAAGGGGACGTTCGTTTGTGCTGTGCCACCCAACAGAACCGGCTGCAGACGCGCCGCGCTGAGTCACCTCTGCCGTGTTGAGTCGCCGGAGACGCCAGTCTGCTCGAACCGCCAGGATTATATTGAGTCACCGGTTTACCTGAGCCGTTTCTGTCACGACAAACGGGTCATCGGTCGACCGAGTAAATCAGCAAAGGTGGTGCCATGTTGTGCCTATGAAGTGTACGTCAGCACCATCACGCACCGGCGTCTGCGCCCGCTTACTGATGGAACAGGTGTGCGCAAGTCGCCGCCCGTGCAACTTAATCTACATCAACCCGCCGGAGCCGCGTTGAGCCGCCCTTGCCGCTTTAAGCCGCCGGGGTTATATTAAGTTGCCAGTTTGGCCGCGCCTCTCCAACCCGCCGCTGTGGCGAACGCACTTCAAAAGACTCGCCGGAGCGTCCACGCCTTGCTCCGGTTCAGGTGATATCCATCCAGTTTATTTTTATCAGCACTTATTAATTTTTTGAAAACAAACCCTCTGCCCTATAGTCTTGTTATATACAGCGTCGCCCCAGCGGTCCGGTTTGCATCAACGCGCCGGCCGACTCGCCCGTCCGCACCACCTTACAATGCCACGGAGGACTCGCCCGTCCGTCTTCGCCGCCGGTTCACGCGTCCGCGCCGGCTTACAACGCGGAGGACAACTTGCTCGTCCGCACCGGCTTACAAACGTCGTGGCTGATTTATCTGTTTGCTCCCGCGGCCGATTCACCCGTGAGGGATTTCAGTTTCACCTAGTTATCATCAACTTCATGGCGGATTATTTTTCGGCCTAAACACATCAGGTGATGTCCATCTAAAAAATATTTTATTAGCACATATTAATTTTCTTGTCAAAGATCAGTTTATCTTTGCCTTGGTCTGCAATATTGTTTATGCAGGACAAATTATTCACTGCAGAAGCTATGGTTGTGTCATGGATATATAACTCGCGCCACGGTTATAAGGTGCTAGTATCTTACCATGCCATCAAGATCGATGAATATATGTGCAAACCACCATTTTGCAGACCGGTTTACATCAATATGATGTGGCTAACTCGCCCGTCCACACCGGTTTACAACGCCACGGCC
The DNA here is from genome assembly GCF_018294505.1 of Triticum aestivum. Classification (NCBI taxonomy): domain Eukaryota; kingdom Viridiplantae; phylum Streptophyta; class Magnoliopsida; order Poales; family Poaceae; genus Triticum; species Triticum aestivum. The sequence goes on from NC_057811.1 coordinate 149,173,192, forward strand.
GACTCATGTGTCTGTGCCGCCTCTGAAGCCGCGGTCGTCTTTGTCGTCCGTCTCTCGCGGCCTGGTCTACATCAACACACTGGGCCATACCTGTCTGCATGAGCTGTTTATTGAGTATGAGCAAGTCACAGCTTGGGTAGCCCGGTTTTCTTTCAACAAAATGGAGGCAAGTTATCATATACTATCAACCGCTGTCTGCACTAGGTGGTTCAATGGGCAGGCGCACAAGTCGCCGCCACTACAGTTTGGTTAACTTCAAATCACCAGTTGGAAGGAACCATTGGCCGAGTTGCTGTCACGGCTCATACAGGATCATTTACAACTCGCTGCAGTCACATCAACCTTCTGTGGATTCAAATCGTGCTATCAACGCCAATGATATACAAGTTATGCTGGTTTATATCACGGTCAAATATGGAGAATCTCAAGCCAACTCCTCGAGTCACCTTGAGACTCGGGGGCGACAATGATATGAATCAGCAAATGTTGCCGGTTTTCAGTGAAGTCAAGAACCCCATGACGTTGGAGGGAAAGATAACCCGGTCTCCGAGGCTACTGCCCTATTGTTGAAAATTTGAAGGCCAGCAGAAAAATTTCCGGCTTAGAAAGTATATGACAGTTACAAAATCTGGCTCAATGAAGTTCTGGGTCATCAGAAAGAATTCCGGTTTAAAATCCGGCTCAAGAGACATCTCTGTCCTATAAAGCTTTGAAGCTCTCAATATCTGGTTTAACATCCGGTTCAAAAAGAATTCATCTCTCGCAAGTTCGAGTTAAGGTTGCCAAAGAGAACATAGCATTACTACCCTCTTGACCGAATATGTCACTTGGGGGCTTCCTGTTCAAACATAGGTGTATTCACCAAAGAGAACATAGCGTTACTACCCTTTTGACTGGGTTATCTTGTTCAAACATAGGTGCATTCACCAAAGAGGACATAACCCTTCCGGGTCATCCTGCCTGTATGCCAGCTGCTTCTTCATCAGGTAATCCTGATTGGCCCAGCGAACTCTTAACAGTCAATCTTTAAAACAAGACCCTGAACTTGTTAAGGTTAAAACGCTGGTTTGTCATGTGAGGGCATGGCTTACAGATAGCGAGGATGAAACCAGGCTATTAAGTCGCCTTCATTGAAACTTGGTTAAACCTGCCTGTTTGCATGATGCTACTCCGACCTCGTGTACTCTCGATAAGTCAATCTTTAAACAAGACCCTGAACTTATCCAGGTTAAAACATCGATTGGGTCATGTGAGAGCCGGCTTACAGAAAGCGAGGATACTCCAGTGGCTATCATGCTAGTTTCATTGAAGTATTCTGTTATCATACACATACATCATCATATATTGCATCATACATTGCATCATCATTATATCATCATAGCATATATCATATCTGCATGGATATACTTGTTTATATTGCAGGAACCGGTTTTTCAAACCGGATTATATTATTCAAATCTTAAATAGCCAACATGGCTGGATTTTTATAATGGTTATCAATAACCAATATTATGATTGAGGTTTTCAAAGTCGCTTTAGCGCAATAGCTATCATATTATCAATGGATATAATTTATTTTACAATGGAGGGAATAGTCCAGAGTCGCTGCAAGCCTACGACCCAGCCCTTGGGGGCTACATTATTCAAGTTGAGATTACATAAAATATGCAAGTCTCATGTCGCTGCAAGCATGCACCATGACACTTGGGGGCTAATGCAAAGTCATTTTTACTAGCCTTATTGAAGACCCGACTCATCACATCGTAATGAGCCGGCCCTTGGGGGCTACCAATTGCTCCTGTCAACAATTCAAGGTACACAAGTCTTAATCCATTATATTGAAAGGTCCGCTGCTCAGTTGGTAAAGCACAAGGCTCTTAACCTTGTGGACATGGGTCAAGCCCCATGATGGGGGTTACATCATATGATGTTCTTTTCCAAGAAGTATATATATAAAGTTCCAACTCAATATTATCTTACTGAGCCGGCCCTTGGGGGCTACACGTTGCTGTTCAAGTCTACATGATCATATTTATAAAGTCCCTGCTCATTATTGCATAATGACCCGGCACTTGGGGGCTACATATATGGAGTATTCAGTTTTTACTAGTGACTGAGATGAACAACATGGATTTGTTCAAAGTGGCAGTAATTATATTGAAACAAGTCTCAAATCATGACTTTGTTCTGCTCAAGACTTGGGGGCTACAGGTATTATGGATATAAAGGAGAAGAATCTTCAAATTCTCAGTTTTGAGTAAACCAGATTGACTCAGTGTCTGCAACAATTATGACCCGGCGTAAGCAACAATTATGACCCAGTGCCATCAATATTTACAAACTGGCAGTTTTGGCAATGATAAACCGGCAAGTTCTACATATTCAAACCGGCTGACTATCAGATGAGTATTTCAAGACCAATATTTTTTAAGCCGGCACTTTGGAAGCCGACTCAAGTGGATTATTCTTCACAATATTTCTCTAGGAGAAACCAACGTCAGTAAATTGAGTATGAAGTTGGCTTATTGACCCGGATTTTTTAGAAGAAGGAAATGACAATTGGACTTAAGGATGATCAGGTCCCGGCTCAGGAGAATATTTAACCCGCAGCACAACCCGCCAAATTTGTTCTTGTGTTTATGTTGCAGATCAGTTTAACATGGATAGATCCAAATTAAACTAGGGGCTAATGTCGGGGATATACTCCGCAGCGTAACCTGGCGTGAAGTATAACCCGGCCGGACTTGGCGACTCACTGGTAACTCGGCGGACGTGCCAGACCGATGACAAGGATCAAGGCCCAGAAGGCCGGTTCATACTATGGTGGGCCGGTTTACAAGGAAAGGCATAAGGAATATTTACCTTACAAGGAGTTAAGACCCGGACTTGTACCCGGTTTGTATTAGAAGGTAGACTAGTCCTAATCCTAATAGGACTCCACATGTAACCCGCCCCTCTAACTTATATAAGGAGGAGCAAGGCTCCCCAAAGAGGGACGAGAAACAAGCAATAACCTCTAGCGCTAGACACAACTAGAGGAGAGCCAGTTTACGGCGACTCCCTCGTGATGATAATGAGACCTAGCCTCAAACAGCATGTAGGGCTATTACCGGATGATGTTTCCCGGGGCCCGAAGCTGTCTAAATCCTTGTCTTGTGTGTTGCGTCTCTTGAATCCGCTCAACCCCTCTCAAGCTACCACATTGATGCGTTGGCCTCACGACTAAGTCCTCTCACTAGGACATCTGCCGTGACAAATCCACGACAGGGCACCTTGGTCATACATGCGGTCGACATAACTAAAACTCCAGGTGGTTAAACCAAAATCACACAGAACAAGGGAGTACCTAGCTCTAATATCAATTGAAAGCGCGGGTTTACTGCCAGAGGGGGTGAATGGGAGATTTTAGAAATTCATCAGACTCTGATTAATTTGACGAAGATCAAAGTGAAGAAATAGAAACGCGGGAGAACTAAGTCATAACAGAAACAGAAAGCATGCATACAAGATGCATACATATGAAGAACATGTAATCATACACACATACAAGCATGAGGAAGATGAACTAAAGAAATGAAAAACAACATGATGAAAGTATTCAGTTCAAATTCTTCATAAGGTAGATCACAAATTTTTCAGAAACGGAAATACGTAAGGTAAAGGGTGAGTAATTTGAAACCAGGTAGGCTTGGTGAAGACACGTCGATTTGGTAGACCAGTTCCAGTTGTCGTATCAACTGTACGTCTGGTTGAGGCGGTTGACATGAACTCAGAGGACACTTAGTCCTCACTGTATTCCTCTTGAGTCAAAGGCACTTAGACCTCGCCCAATCACTTGTGGTGAGTCTTCAAGGTAGACTTCCAAAACCTTCATAGATTTGTTCACCGACACTCCACAATTACTCTTTGGTTCTCAAAACATGATGCATAACCGTCTGGTAGAATAATAGTCTTCAAAGGTAACAGGTGTCAGATCACAGAGATCAATCTCTTCAGTGATGCTCAATCACTTTGGCTCTGGTTGGGTTTTTCCTCACCTTGGTTTCTCTCAAAGTCGTCAGAGGAAGGGTTGCTCTCACATGACAAGTGTCAAGTTCTCTCTAGAGCAGCCGACCAACAAGTGGTTGTAGGGGGCGGTTATTTATAGGGAGGGGGCAACCCGACATGAATTTTCATAAATGCCCCTTCCAGACATGGCCGTTCTTAGGATAAGATCCAGTCGACAGCTGTCACACGGCGCAGCAACAGTTGGAAAATTGAACTCCCAATTTTGTCGGGGCACTCAATTTCCTCACGATAGGTAGATTGCATTGGCGAAATCCTAACTATCAGTGTGACCAAATTTGTCAGCGAACAGATGAGCTTCGTCACCGTCTTTTTTTGAAACCTGAAACAGTAGGAGAGGCTCCTACTGTGAATTAATGTAAAGTATCAAAAATGTATTACAAGTCATAACTAACATACATCGCCATAATTAGAGTGGGGGTGGTTCGGGGAATCTAAGTTAAGGGAAACTAAGTTAAGTAAGACTAATTACAAAAGAGTTCAGAAAGGGTTTATGCTTTTCTCCAACCCTATACAAAAGTAGGGAGAGATCTTCACTGAGCCTAGCTAGCCACGAGGTTTTTGAAGGTAGGATCCCTCTGAAGTGTTTGTTGTTCCTCTCTTTCCAAATGCTCCAAGCAGCCTGCAAGAAAATTTCCATGAACATGGGCCTTGTCCAGGTAGATTTTGTGTGTTCTATCCATTGAAATCTCGTGTCTTGTATTCTCCAATTGATGCCAAGGTGTGACAAACATTGCGAGCTGAATGGACATGTGAAGAATAGGTGGTCTAGGGTTTCCTCGATAAGTGTGTCACATAGAAGGCAGTTGTGGTTATCTCCAATGTTATAATGCCTTCTTTTGAGCATGTTTCTTGTGTTGAGTCTGTCTGTGAGAAGTAGCAAACCAAATACTTTAATTTTCATGGTCACTTTCAATTTCCAAAGCCACTTGTATGATTGATGAGCACTGACTTCTCGAAAATAATGTGAATAGTAGTGCTTGGCAGTGTACTCTCCATTACCCCAAATACATGTCCATTTGTCATAGTTTGCATGAGTCAGGTTCACTGGGATCATCATTTGTTGTAGGTTTCTTAGTTTTGCATGTGCTTGTTCCGAGAGTGGTAGGTGAAACGTTTCCCCCAGCGTTGAGGTCGATAGGAATTCTTGTACTGATATGCCCTCATTTCTTGCAAAAGAGATGGCTTGGGGGTGGCTGTCAGCAAGAACATTCTCCATCCATAAATCTTTCTAGGATAAAGAACTTCATTACTGTCGTTAGCAAAGTCATCAGTTGTTTTGGAGATTTCCAAAGGTTTCACTCGAAGTGGCTTGTGTATGTATAGGTTTGAGCATCACTTTGGAAATGTGAAATATGTTTCACTTAGACCCCCTTTAAAAGTACAGATTTTCCTATGACTCCAAACAAGAAGCAAGAAACTACGAAAACAAAGTCTTCAAGCTTCAAAGTCTTCACATCAATCTCTTCAAAGGCCGTACCATTTTTAGGGATCGTCTTCCGTAGGTTAAACCAAATCTTCAAGGATTGTAACACCTGTGTACACTGGCAAACACATTAGTCCCTTAACCTATTTGTCTTCAATAGTAAAAAGCCACTAAGAGGGCACTTGATGCACTTACAAAAGCCAAGGCAAAACCCTTCATTTTTAAGCTAAAGTGTGCATAAGTGCCCATGCTCTCTGCTAATCATATAATTTAGATATAGCTCCTTTTTTGTGGGGGGGGGTATAGCTCCTACTGATAGTGTGCTTCAATTATTCTCCAAATACTAATTGCATTGATGTATGTACCTATTACATTTGCTTAATTTGAATTTGCAGAACACAGTCAATGTGTGTTTAGCGGGGGAGGAGGTTGCTGTAGTGCTGCTAGTTCACTTGGTAAGTATCCTTCACTGCTTATCAGTATGATTCCTTATGGTGTTTTCTATGTTGAGTAATTGAATATATTGAATACAATAAGTTTAGAAGATTTACACAAGTTGGCTAGCCTGCTCTGATTTCAGTGGCTGGATATAATTAAGTTGAAAGATGCACTGTGTCGAGGCTGTTCTCCATGTTCTGGGAATTTTACCAGTAATGTTCCAAGGGAAGTTGTTTCACATATTGCATAAGCAATGCAAGTTAATAAAGAAATAAATATATAAAGAAGCCCACCTTTATCTCTTTCAGTATTCACACAGTATAAATAACAATTAGTTTTTCATTTTTTGTGGAATGGTTTAGTACATTTCCTAACAATTTGCACATTATCTCCAATCTATCTAGATGGTAGGCGTGATCTATTCTAATATCCTATGAGTTAATCATGTTTTGACATAATCCCATATCCAAAATGGAGCTTTGAATGCTTCCAAGACCTGAAAATTAGGAAGTTGACAAAAAGTATATCATGTATACACTCTTTATCTCTCTGTTTGTAGCCCTAATTGGACTCATTCCATCATGATACTGCTATTGTGTGCTGGCTTCCCCAGTAGGGAATGGGAGAGGCTGAGTCGAACAAATATCACTTGGTCGCCTCCGGTCTGGTAGCATCATCTCTCATGAACTAGGCACAGAAAAAGAGCAATGTAAGCTTCCCTTCCTTAGACTATGCATGGTAATACGTGTCTCATTTATATCATAAAGATCATAGTACAAGAAACATACACACCAACCTGACAAAGCTGAAAAGACAGCAGGACGCTAGCCTTTACACAAAGGAACACCACCCGAGAACGAAAATTACAATCAAGAGCGAAGAATCCTCTAGACTTGACACCAACCCCCGTCACCTGTCTCTAGAACTACCACAATAGCCACCAAATGAAAAGAAAATGATGGATCACCTCCTCACCCGAGCTCGACGCGGCTCCATCGCTGATATGCAGCTTTGCGGACCTTCAAGGTGGCTCACCAAAGACGAACCCATTACCGTTGAACGAATCAGACCGGGGCAACACCCCAAGCACGCCATCGAACTTCAAATTTTGCACCCTCGCATGACTAAGACTTCGGAGGAGTGGCGGCCACAACCTTTCCCTGAGCAGTTTCACCATGATGTGGGCGGATCTCAACTTTGATAAGGGTCAAGCTTTTGAAGCAGAGGTATGGAGAAAATGGGGAATCAGTATTAACTCGCAAGAGGACAGTGACCATGAGAAATTCCACCTGGTACCAGAATTCACCAGATCCAAGATCAGACTCGCCCCAGAATCGGGTTGTCGTGGTTTTGTCACGGCAGATGCCCTCATGAAAGGACTAAGTCTAGGAGCCATCGCAACTATGTGGTTGCTTGAATGGGGTTGATCGGGAATGAAAGACACGAGTTTACCCAGGTTCGGCCCCTCATGGTGGAGGTAAAGACCTACTTCCTGCTTGATTGATACTGCTAGAGATCTCGATTACAAGGATGTGAATTCGCTAACCTAGCTTTTGAGAGATTGCAATTTAAGTCCGTTCATCCTAGGGTCTCCCCTTTATATAATAGGTCGAGTCCCTAAATTTACAATAGATTTCGGGTCGTAATACATCCCGTGTTATACTCTTCTTCCTACTTGTCTTGTCTCCCAATCAAGAAGAATCTTTCACCTCTAGGCTTTCGTAAGCCAGCCCATTAAACTCCTTCATGAGCTAGCCTCCCCCAAAGCTATGCTCCAGGCTTCGGGGCCCTGTCACCTGTGTTGATCCGATGGGCCAAAGTGACCCATGAGCCAGTGCGCTCTACGCCGGGTCATTCCTCCTGGTTGGGTCAACTCGTGGGGAATATCCCCAACATTAGACCCTAGTTTAGCTTGGATTTATCCATGCTAAACTTCTTGCTTAAAAATAAAGAAAGAAAAACAAGAAATATTAAAGGTTAAATCCAGTTCCACACTGGTGAGCCGGAATCCTTTTTATCCCTGTGGTCTTCGTCTCCTCCATTATACTACTTGGCTGGGTCAAGTGGTTCGCCGGCTTACGAGGTCTTCCTCACACTTGGAATTTTCCTTTCCATCATGTGACATCACCTTACTGTTTTCCCGAGATTAGTACAGGACATCATAACGGATCTTTGAGTGGGTACATTTTGTCTTGTCAGGCGCGAGAATCAAGGAGTTCTTTTAGCCACAATTTTTTGCGTCCCCTAGAATTTTGCGGCGGTCTTTTCGGTTCCTCCGCCCCTTATAAATAGAGCGGCACGCCTCAGGGTTTCATTTTCAATTTCTCTGCTCTCCGCCCTTCTTCTTCATCTCGCCTTCGTCGCCACCGTGCTGTCCGAGCTCATCGCCCCACCAAGTCAGCGACCACTTCACAAACGCATCATTGCCGAAGCTCGTCAGAGGAGCCGCGGCCACATCATCAACCTTCTTCATCTTCAACTTCTCTTCACATATCTGTGAGTACCTCATTACTCATATGCGCCATTAATACTTCATCCATAGTTCCTTCAAGTTCTTCATAGTTCATCTCAATGCTCAACCGTAGGCTCAATCTGGAAACAAATGACCTTCAGTAGGGCATTCGGCCTCTATTAAAACGTAGTTTGTTTCATCTTAGCTCCCTTCGCAGTTTTTCCACGACTAGGTTCTATTTTTATTTTCTGAGCATTTTCTAGATCCACAGCCGTAGTCAAATATGATTTCTTGCTGTTTGTCGATGTCATGATTCGAGCATCACTTTGTCACTTGTCAAATTTCGTGGAACTGCGCTAGCTTCTTGCACCAGCTTATCTTATTGCTGGCTCATAGATCCACTGTAGGCCGTAGTTGTGTCCCATAAAACTTTGCTTGTATTGTAATCACGACCCGGACATTTTATAGCCGCCTCAATATTCTTAATTTTTAACTGTCATGACCCGGATCATTTTCATGATCTTGCCGGCTCATATCTGTCATTCATCCCTTGTAGTTAAAACTTCATCATTGAAACAATGGCTCTTAGGACCAATAAGGCAGTCAACTGGGCCAAGTCTACCTCATCTCAAATGAAACTTGAGACTTTAGTGGACTCCGGATTGTTGGCGCCTTGGAGTGAACTTCACTGGCATGCATGTGAGGAAGAAATCCATCCTCAATCGGCTCGGGCAGAATCATAATCTTTGCTGACCACTTGGAACGAGGCTCACGCCCTCCCAGCTCAAAAAAATTCTGGGATGTACTTCATCATTTTAACACCAGGCCCCAAGACCTTGGCCCCAATTCCATCCTAAATTTGTGCTAGTTTCAAGTGTTCTGTGAGGTGTATTTGCAGATCAAGTCGTCTATCAGTTTATTTCAGGAATTTTTCTATCTGAATCACCAAATGGAGCACAAAAGTGGCCCGAGCATCGAACTTGGGGGTGTCACCATCCAGAGCACAAAACACTCAGCTTTTCCTAGAGTTAAGCCGGCAAGCCATCCTAAAGGATGGCGCAAGACATGGTTTTATTGCAAGGATACTTCCCCTATTGATCGGCGCCAGCTTTCGGGTTGTCGGCTAGACCAGTTTGATGCCTCGACTGTCTTCCCAGGTTTTGCTTCATAGGAAGAGAGGAAGAAGTTGGAACACTTGTACTCAAAGATCAATGCCTTGATGGCTCATGGTCTTACCGGGGTCGATTTGACCCGGTGTTGGGTGAGCTGGCGAATCCAGCCGCTCAGTCTAAGGAGCAGACGCATGTGTTCATATACAGGAGAGACGGCGAACGCTCTGCGCTTTACTCAAGTCGATCTGTCTCCGGCCGACTTGTTGTCATCTGCGAAACAATTACTTGGTGAAACTCGAGAGGCCATCAAGACCGTGGGGCTCATACCCTTCTTTACAAGCAGCCCAACACCTTCGGTGAATCACCTTTTTCTTTCTCTTATTTTACTTATACCTTTTTACTCACTACTTTATTCAATATCCGACTTATTATTTGCTTAGGAGAACTCTTAGTGGTGGAAAACTGAGCAAGTCGCCACTCCTCCAAAAGACGATAATCTAGACGAACCGGTTGATGATGACGAGGAGGGAAATGAGGTAAAAGAGCTTGACTCCCTCGGTCATCTGTTTAACCAACTTGCTGATGCCACCTCATCGCAGGAGAACAATGAGACCAATCAAGCCGGCGAAATGGAGGTAAATCCTTCTTATTCTGACTTAGAACCATTTGTCTCGAAGAGATCGAGATGAGCGGTCAGAAAGGTGCCATTTTCACATATAAATGCTCATTTAGATCTGCAATTTCTTTTGAAGAAAACTCAATGTGCTAGCAGCTCAAAGAGGAAAACTCGAAGTAGTTCTGGCGAATTATCAGACGGCTTGTCAAATTCGCCAGCTCGCTGCAGAGCATGAGTTGAAGTACCCCACAGCCCGACCGACCCGCGTCCCTTGAGACTGAGGACCCCCCTCAAAATCTTTCAAGGGTTGACCCGGAAATCCAAAACGAGCTGGTCGATGAAGCTCAAACTGTTGATGAAACTGAGCTGACTCGTGAAAATGAGCCGGTTCATGATTACATCCCGGTAAGTCCAGCTAGAGCTGCTACTCCTGTAGTGGAGAAGGAAAACACAACAAGTGAGCCGCCTCCTGAGGCGGCTTATATACGTTGATGTTACAATTACTAGAGAGACACATAAAACTCTAGAAGCTTCAAATGTGTTGGCCAAAATCACTGCCAAAGATGAGTCACCAATAAAAGGAAAAGGCAAGACCAAGCTTGAACTTCCATCTTTGGAAGATTTTGATGTCAATTATGTGCACCAAGGATATATGACCCGGCTGTCTGAGAGCCAGGACCTTTAAGCCACCATGGTAGACACTTTGAAGCGAAAATATGAGGTATGCCTCCCATCGTGCTCTTCTTACAATATTTATGTAGGCCCCAAGTCTTAAGTAGAGAAGGTACTAAGGTACTTAAGACTTTGCAAAAAGATCTTGAATATAGATCTGGGTTAACACCCTTGACCCATGAGAATATGTATGTAGTAGTTGTACTCAGGTGTATCCCCCAAGGGCTGGGTCATTAGGTAATAATGAACTGGGACTTGTAAATGTGTTGGAAAAAATTATGAGCAACTGGTAGCCCCCAAGGGCCGGCTCATCATTATGTGACGAGCCAGGTCTTCTAGCATTTGTAAATAAAAACACCAACACATTAGCCCCCAAGGGCCATGTTGAATGCTTGCATCTGCATGGGACTTTTGTTATAGTGTAGGTCAAAATCTGACTGATGTAGCCCCCAAGTGCCAGGTCGTTAGCCAGCGGCGGCTCAAGACTTCAAATAGTATTGCTAACCTTTAATAATTTTGAATTTTGTAGGAGATGTTGAACCATGCCGAGTCATCTGCTGCCGGCTTACAAAATGAGCTAAAAAAGGAGAAAAAACTGAAAGAAAAGGCAGAAAGCCTACCTTCCGATTTCCACAAGTCCTTGCTCATTGTAACTGAAGCACTTGAGAAGGCCAAGGCTGACTTTGAGAAAGAGAAAGCCTCCTTGACAAAAAAGAGTAGAAGATGCTGAGGCAAAGCTGGAGTCGGTGACACAAGAACTGGCGACACTGAAAGGCCGGATCAAGGATATGTGCATAGCCATCTTTGGTAAGTATAAATTCCTGCAATCCGTCAAAACTTTGCCGGCTCATTTTTTCAACCGGGTTATTGATATGTGTTGATGTATGTTGATAGGCAGAAGGAGCCACAATCTTGTGGAGCGCCCTCTGGTGAAACTGAAGGTCGTATACAAGTTGCTGGAGCAACTATATGTTGGCGGCTCGTACTGCATCACAGTAGTTAAGAATACCAAAGCGCCACCACATCACATCATGGAATGCTAAGGGAACTTTCCATGATGCCAGAATGGTTTAAGGAGTTGAAGTCGTTAGCTTGTCACCAGGGAGCATTACCTGCGCTGGCGCGCGCAAAGGCATATCTCCCAGAGCTGGATCTGGCTCAACTAGCCGAGGGGTTCCAGAAGTTCTATGTACATGGAACACCTTTCTGAAATGAGGATTATCTACTTGTGTTAGGGAGAATCGAGTGGAGGCAACCAAAATCACGGAAGATATGATGTGACCAAATTTCAAGCCGCCTACTCGGAAGCCGGCAAATGCCTGAGCCCGCCAACACCGCAACCCTTTGAACTAAATCCACCAAATAAGCAAAACTTCGCCCCTGACGTCAGTACTTCATCCGTGATGATAGAAGATTCAGTTTTTTAAGCTTTGGAATCCATCCAGTGGTTGGCAGACGACGAAGCAGTCCCCAAGGACCAAGGAAAGGCGACACAAGATGACCCGGTCGCGACTAGCAAGGAAAGACACGACGTCAACCCAGAAAGCTCCATAGCCAGCTTGTTGTGACATCTCTTCTGACTTATGCTTTGTCCCTTTTGAAAAAACTTTGATGAATATTAGCCCATTGGTGGCTTGTAATAGTTTGGTAGAAACACTTGTGATCTTGCAATGCCTTCGTGCATTGAGTGCTCTTTGAATATTTGAGCCGTTGTCAATACGAAGGGATAATTTTATCCCTTTACTTGCTCGACCCGCCAACATTGCTTTAGCACGTTTGTATTTGAACATTGTGTTCGCCTTGGTAAAATAACTCCACAGATAATATGGGAGAGACCACTGGTGCCATACTGTGCTGGAATATTTCCAAGGCCAGGTCAATATTGTGACCCGGCATCATTGATAACTCGGTATTCTGTATGAACCGGTGTATTTACAAAAAAGAGAATTCCTGCAAAAGAGACATATATAGAAGAAAAAAGGGAAACATATAGCTAAAAAATAATAAGTCGGCTTTCGAGGCATGGATAAGGATCGACTTTCGAGGCTCGAGTCTGATTCGCTTCTATGAAGCAGGCCTTGTAGCCTCTTTTAGTTTGTCCTCACATTCTGAAAGCCAGCTCTCACGTGACTTAAGTCGGTATTTTAACCTTGATAAGTTCAGGGTCAATTTTGATTGACTTATTGATGGTAGCTAGAACTACGTCGGTATTTCCCCGGAGAGGGAGGGAGGATGTAGCATAGCGACGGTAGAGTATTTCCCTCAGTTATGAAACCAAGGTATCGAACCAGTAGGAGAACCAAGAAACACAACGTAAACAGCGCCTGCACACAAATAACAACACCTTGCAACCCAACATGTTAAAGGGGTTGTCAATCCCGTTTGGGTAACGGCGCCAGAAATTGGCAAGCGGACGTGAGATAAATTGTAGTAGATTGAATAATAGATCACAAATAAATAAAGTGCAGCAAGGTATTTTTGTATTTTTGGTTTAATAGATCTGAACAAAAGTGCAAAGGAATAGTAGATCACAAGACAAATATATGAGAAAGAAGACCCGAGGGCCGTAGGTTTCAATAGTGGCTTCTCTCGAGAAAAATAGCAAACGGTGGGTGTCGTGGATCTAAGACTGACAGTAGGATGGGGGTTAGGTATGAGGAGGCAAGATCTCAGCTATGGAGAAGTTGTACACACAAGGTTTACGAGTTCAGGCCCTTCACGGTGGAAGTAATAGCCCTACGTCTCGGTGCCCGGAGGCGGTCGACTGGATTATATGTGTGTGGAGTTACAGGGGGTGCGAACCCTTGTCCCTGAGGAGGGGGGTGGCTTAATAGAGTACGCCAGACCCCTCCGGCCCTCAGTTACACAGGGTTTAGGGTACATAAAGATGGGGCGTTTCTGGTAACGCCCGTATTAAAGTGACATAAATGACCATTAAGTCTACAGAGTAAACGCCCGACCGTTGCTATACAGAGTGGCTTTAGGTCTTCTGGTCGTCGAGTGACAATTGCTATGGTCAAGTGACTTTGAGTCTTCCAAAGGGGAACGCTTCTGGTCGAGTGGATGATGGTATCTCTCGAATGCTTCTGGCTTTAGGGTGATGTCCTAGGGGAGGGTGACTAGGTCAGGCCTATGACCCTACCCTAGGTACATAGCTTCATCAATAGCCCCCGAATGGTTCAGGGTTCGAGTGGAGAAGGAGTTGAAAATAATTCTGACTCTATTTTTGTGCTTCGGAAGCGTCTTGCTGGGATCAATGAACAATCACGATGGCTTCAACTTCTTTTTCAGTCGCCTTGATCATTCTTAGTTTGTTGAGTGAACTTTTACTGAAAAGCTTCGAGTGTTGATATGGAAGAAATCTTCCGTCTGACAGGTTGCTCTGCTGCTCGCGGATCTTGCGGGATTCAAATTTTCGAGAAGCGCGCAGGGCGGAGGAGGCCGCGGTAATCGGAGAAGATTAGGCAGAGACGCCTCGATATCCGCACCACCTTTTTTGCCACGTACTGCGCGCGCGACTGTTGCGGGATTTGACGGGATTTCTCGGACCCACAAGTCAGCCGATCGGGAGAAGACCTTATATAAGGCGTCGCGGCTAGGGATTTCTGCACAGTGCACCTCATTCTCCCCCTTTCTCCTTCGTTTCTCCACCGCATCCACTTCTGCTCTCGGCGTTGCCGGCTCGCTCGAGTTCCGTCCGCTGCAATGGGGAAGGAGAAGATGGTGGCCTTGGAGCGCGCGAAGAAAGCAACAGCGAAGGCGAAGGGGAAGAAGACCAGTTGGGGTGGATCTTCGTCGAGATCCGCTTGCCGCGCGGCTAGATCCAGGGCGATTGGATTCGGTCGACGGTCCGGCAAGACGACCTCGATGATCTGGTCGAGGGGGGGACTGATTCCCCATGAATCAGCGCGGCTCCCGGAGGACGAGACCGAGCCGCGGCCGCAGGAGGGTGAGTGTATGCTCCTCGCCATCCATGTCGACCGTGGTTTTTCTTTGCCTCCCCATCCTTTCTTCCGAGGCTTTTTGAACTTCTTTGGAGCACAACTTCATCACTTTCCCCCCAACACCATCGTGTACCTTGCTGCATTCGTGTCCATGTGCGAGAATTTCCTGGGTTGTCGACCACACTGGGGTCTCTTCAAACATATTTTCACCTGTCGTTCTTGTCGGTGTCAAAATCAGCGGATCTTGGGTAGGGGGTCCCGAACTGTGCGTCTAAGGCGGATGGTAACAGGAGGTGGGGGACATGATGCTTACCCAGGTTCGAGCTCTCTCGATGGAGGTAATACCCTACTTCCTGCTTGATTGATCTTGATGATATGAGTATTACAAGAGTTGATCTACCACGAGATCATAGAGGTTAAACCCTAGAAGCTAGCCTATGGTATGATTGTTGTTGTCCTACGGACTAAACCCTCCGGTTTATATAGACACCGGAAGGGGCTAGGGTTACACAGAGTCGGTTACAAGGGAGGAGATCTACATATCCGTATTGCCAAGCTTGCCTTCCACGATGACTCAACAGCATTGTTGGAGGCGGCGAAGTGGATTTGTAGCATGTAGCGCAACCGGTTGCCCTTTGGGGAAGACAACACGACGCCGGCTCCTAAGCCGGATCACATCTTGGAGCCGTCAAAGTGCATGTGCTAGTGTGTCAAGTTGGGTGGCGGCGGCAGGTACTGGGTCTTCGTCGAGTCGACGAGGAAGTCGGCCAATGCCTGGGAATTGACGGTGGTACGGGGCTCGTAGAGGATAGTGTGGCTGGCCAACTCGATGGCCCACTTGGCTACCCGGCAGCCGATGATCTTGCTGATGGGGGCCATGCTGACCATGGTTATGACATGCTCTTGGAAGTGTTGCCTCAGTTTCTTGGCTGTGAAATACATGCCATAGCACATCTTCTGGTAGTGAGGGTAGTTCTGCTTGGAGGCAGAAAGCACCTCGCTCAGGTAGTACACTGGGCGCTGAATCTACTGGATCTTGCCCTTCTTTGGTCGCTCGACCACCAGCACCATGCTGACCGACCGCGAGGTGGTGGCGATGTATAGCAACAGCGGCTCCTTGTCGGCCGGCGCGGCCAGGACGGGTGCGGTGGAGAGCATGCGCTTGAGATCCTGGAACACTTCATCCGCCTGGTCATTCCATTTGAATGATGATGTCCTCTTCATCAGCTGATATAGGGGTAAGGCCCTCTCGCCTAGCCGGATGAGATACCGGCTGAGAGAGGCCAAGCAGCCGGTGAACTTGTAGACATCCCGCAGTCGGGTTGCCTTGCGCATGCGCTCGATGGCCCTGATCTTCTCAGGGTTTGCCTCAATGCCGCGCTCTGAGACGAGGAAGCCGATCAGCTTCCCGGCCGGCACGCCAAACACGCACTTCTCCGGGTTGAACTTGATCTGGTACTGGTGCAGATTGGCAAAAGTTTCCTTTAGATCGTCAATGAGCGTGAGGTGCTGCTTGGTCTTCACCACGATGTCGTCGACGTAGACGTGAATGTTGCGGCCAAGTTGCGATAGTAGGCATTTCTGCATGCAGCGCTGGAAGGTGGCGTCGTCATTGTTCCAGCCGAACGACATGGTGATGTAGCAGTACGCCACGAAGGGCATGATGAAGGACGTCCTCGGGGCATCGTTCAGGTCTAGCTTGATCTGGTGACACCCGGAGTAAGCATCCAGGAAGGTCAGGTGCTCACAGCCGGCCGTGGAGTTGATCACTTGATCTATCCGCGGGAGGGCGAAGGTATCCTTGGGGTAGGCCTTGTTTAGGCTGGTGTAGTCTATGCACATGCGCAGGTATCGTTCTTCTTCGGGACGAGGACTGGGTTGGCCAGCCACTCGGGGTGAAACACTTCCATGATGAAGCCGGCTGCGAGCAGCCGGGCGACTTCTTCACCGATTGTTATTCTCTTCTCTTCTGAAAAGCGACGTAGGGGTTGACGGCAGGCTTGGCATCCTTGCGGATGTGTAGTTTGTGGTCGACACAATTCCTCGGAACACCCGGCATGTCCTTTGGGGACCATGCAAAGATATCCCGATTCTCACGGAGGAAGTCGAAGAGCTCGCCTTCCTATTTTGCTACTGAGGTGGGTTCCCACAATAATGTACTTGCTGCAGTTGGGGTCTTCCGGGTTGAGCGGGATCTTCTTGGTATCCTTCTATGGCTGAAATGAGGCCTCACCGGCCGACTCCTTGGCCGTCGCTGGCACGGCCGGCTGCTCGCCGGCTAGAGCCACAATCCGGTCAAGCTGACGCCGCTCCTCGGCTATGACCGGTAACTCGGCCAGCTTGGCGCCGGCTCAGGCGCATTCCAGAGACTTCTTGTAGTGGCCGACAAACGTGATGATGCCTTTGGGACCCGTAGTGGGGGACCGTCATGAACTTGCCAGCGCAGGCCGGCCCAACAGTGCATGGTAGGCGCTGGACAAGTCCACCACCTCGAACCAGATAGGCTCCCGCCAGAAATGATCGCTGGTGCTGAACATGATGTTAAGCCGGATCCGGCCGATCAGGGAGCAGGAGAGACCCCGCACGTTGTCGTGGAACACCGTCCGGGATGGCTCCAGCTGCCTTGCCTCGATGCCGAGCTTGGTCATGGTGTCGCGGTAGAGGATGTTGATGCTGCTGCCACCATCGATGAGAACTCGCGAGAACTTGCAGGTTCGTTTGGCCGTGACTATGGTGGGGTCAAGGACGAGGGCGTAGCCACCCGAGTTGGGCATAACAGCCAGGTGGTCCTCCCAGGTCCAGCTGACCGGGTGCTTCGACCAGTGCATGTACTTAGGCATGGCCGGGATAACGATGTTCACCTCCTGCCGGAGCAAGCGCTCGCTATGCTTCTCATCACCAAAGCTGGTGAAGACGACATAGCAATCGTTTGCTTTGGGGAAGACTTCATCGCGCATGGCGCCAGCTGCCAGGGGTGGCGGCGGAAGCAGCTGCCCTGCACCCAAAGCCGGAGCGGGAGGCGGCGGGATGTCACCCCTCATGATGCGCTTGGTGATGGCGCACTGTCGGAGCGTGTGCGTGGACGGCCTCGCGCCGCTGTGGTGCTTGGAGGGAGCGTCGAGCATCTCCTCGAAGCTCATGGCGGGTTGCCATGCGCTCTTGTCGGTTCGCTGGTGCTTTCCGACCGGCTCGGCCACGGGCGCCTGATCGGCGGCCGCGATGAGGGGGTTGTCATAGCGGGTAGCCGGCTGCTCGAGCTTGCGCTTGTTGTTCTGCTGGTGGCTGCTCTCGCCAGCCGGCTTGGAGAGCGGTGGCGGCAACGCTTTGCCGGCCTCGTCCAACACGACCTGGATCTTCATGGCGGAGTCAGCCGTGGCGTACTTGTCCATGCGTGACAATGAGCGCGGCCATGGTGGTTGGCTCAGAGCGTAGGAGCTTGTGCTTGAGGAGGGTGCCATCCCGGCAGCCGCTCACAAAGCACTGGATAGCTTGGACCTCATGGATCCCCTTGCAGCTATTCTGGAGCTCGGTCTAGCGTGTGAGGTACTCGCGACCGGTCTCGCTTGGCCCCTTCACACACATGGCGAGCTGACTAGGGTGCTGATGTCTACTAAAAACTTGTTCTTGTAGACTCGTGTTGGGCCTCCAAGCGCAGAGTTTGGCAGGACAGTAGCAATTTTCCATCAAGTGGATGACCTAAGTTTATCAATCCGTGGGAGGTGTAGGATGAAGATGGTCTCTCTCAAACAACCATGCAACCAAATAATAAAAAGCCTCTTGTGTCCCCAACACCCCGAATGCAATGGTAAATTGTATAGGTACTATCGTGGATTTAACACGGCACATGCCCTTGTGAAAGGACCTAGGTGTGGAGCCATCACAACGTAGGTTAGCTCGAAGGGGTTGAGCGGGACAAAGGACACAAAGCCTATGTCCTGCTTCTAGTTGTATTGGTTGAGTCTCGATTACAAGGGAGCGATTACGCTTGACCTAGCTATCGATCAGTTGTTTCTTGAGTTAACCCACCGTCGGGTCTCACCTTTATATACATAGGTCGAGGCCCCTCGGCTTACAAGAGTCCGAGCCGGATCACACAACGTGACTAGCTTGGTCTCTAAGTCGCCTTGCCTTACCAGGCAAGTCACCATCGGGCGGCTCACACCTTCGAGTCTTGGGCCACTCTCAGGCCCACCTCCTAAGCCGACGTCTTCATGTTTCATCTTCTTGGACCTATCTAGGCCTTCTTCACATTGAGTCGCCAATGGTGTAACCCGACCCCTCCTGGGCGGGTCACACCTCGGGGTTATATCCCCAACATTAGGCCCCAGATTGATTTGTACTTGTTCATGTCAATCTTCACTGCTTGAGTCGGTGAGTCATCTTGCCAAAGCTTAACCTTGAATAAAACATTGTAACCCGCCATGACGTCACACAAATTAAATTCATAAAAAACCCGTGACATCACAATGGAACTTTTCCATTAACTGGTCATCCGAGAATCAAGGCGTCAACACTGTTGAGATAATGATGTGGCCTCCTCGATTTCCGCGCATGCCATTTTACTGTTTCCTTATAAATAGGGACGGGGGTCCCCTCTTTTCACTTATAAAAGGCAACCGAAGAAGATGAACGGAAGACGGGCGAAGAAAAGGCAAATCTTTTCGAAAATCATTTTAGAAGTGGGGGAGAGGAAAACGAGAGGCGAATGGTAAATAATGTAATGCAAGAGATGAGAGTTTATGATGGGTACTTGGTATGTCTTGACTTGGCGTAGATTTCCCCGGCAACGGCGCCAGAAATTCTTCCTGCTACTTCTTGAGCTTGCGTTGGATTTTCCCTTGAAGAGGAAAGGGTGATGCAGCAAAGTAGAGTAAGTATTTACCTTAGTTTGGGAACCAAGGTATCAATCCAGTAGGAGACAACGAACAAGTCACCGAATACATGCACAAACAATCAACAACTTGCACCCAACGCGATAAAGGGGTTGTCAATCCCTTCATGGTTACTTGCAAAGGTGAGATCTAATAGAGATAGATCAACGGTAAAGTAAATATTTTTGGTATTTTTTGTTTATAGAACAGAAAGTAAAAGATTGCAAAGGAAGTAAATCGGAAACTAAAATTGTAGATCGGAAACTTATATGATGGAAAATAGACCAGGGGGCCATAGGTTTCACTAGAGGCTTCTCTCAAGATAGTAAATATTCCGGTGGGTGAACAAATTACTGTCGAGCAATTGATAGGAAAGTGCAAAGTTATGACAATATCTAAGGCAATGATCATGAATATAGGCATCACCTCTGTGTCAAGTAGACCGAAATGATTCGTCATCTACTACTATTACTCCATACATCGACCGTTATCCATCATGCATCTAGAGTATTAAGTTCATAAAGAATGGAGTAACGCATTAAGCAAGATGACATGATGTAGAGGAATTAACTCAAGCAATATGATGAAAACCCCATATTTTTATCCTCGATGGCAACAATACAATACGTGCCTTGCTGCCCCTACTATCACTAGGAAAGGACACCGCAAGATTGAACCCAAAGCTAAGCACTTCTCCCATTGCAAGAAAAACAATTCTAGTTGGCCAAACCAAATCGATAGTTCGAAGAGAATTATAAAGATATCAAATCATGCATATAAGAATTTAGAGAAGATTCAAATAATATTCATAGGTAAGCTGATCATAAATCCACAATTCATCGGATCTCGGCAAACACACCGCAAAAGAGTATTACATCGAATAGATCTCCAAGAGCATCGAGGAGAACATGGTATTGAGAATCAAAGAGAGCGGAGAAGCCATCTAGCTACTAGCTATGGACCAGTAGGTCTGTGGTAAACTACTCACGCTTCATCGGAAGGGCATTGGTGTTGATGTAGAAGCCCTCTGTGATCGAATCCCCCTCTGGCAGGATGCCGGAAAAGGCCCCTAGATGGGATCTCACGGGTACAGAAGGTTGTGGCGGCGGAAAAGTATTTTCGTGGCTCTTTCTATTTGTTTGGGGATATATGGGAATATATAGGCAAAAGAAATAGGTCGGTGGAGTCACGAGGGGCCCACAAGGGTGGGGGCGCGCCCTACCCCCCTGGGCGCGCTCTCCGTCCTTGTGGCCGCCTCGTGGCTCTTCTGACTTCATCTCCAAGTCTTCTGGATGTCTTCGGGTCCAAGAAAAATCATCGCGAAAGTTTTATACCATTTGGACTTCGTTTGGTATTCCTTTTCTGCGAAACACAAAAATAAGGAAAAAACAGGAACTGGCACTGGCACTGGGCTCTAGGTTAATAGGTTAGTCCCAAAAATAATATAAAATAGCATATTAATGCATATAAAACATCCAAAACAGATAATATAATAGCATGGAACAATAAAAAATTGTTGATACGTTGGAGACGTATTAGTAGCCCCTCAGGTTGGGGGTTATAAATTCACTAAAGTGCTCATGGACGGTGGCAGCAGTATCAATGTCCTGTATTATGATGCCTTCGCCGGATGAATTTAACTGATAAGGAGCTTAAGCCGTCTTCTACAGTTTTTCACGGTGTAGTACATGGTAAGTCGGCATATTCAGTTGCGAAGATTGCTCTCGAAGTGGCTTTTGGCGATGACTATGAGTACAGAGCAGAGACGTTATGGTTTGAAGTGGTTAAGATCAAGAGCCCTTATCATGCCTTGTTCAGACGGCCGGCTTATGCCAAGTTTTTATGGCGCGACCTTGTTATGTTTATTTACAGCTTAAAATGCCAGGGCATAAGGGCACTATTACAGTCCATGGTGATCGAAGAATCGCATTGGAATGTGAGAAAGGAGATGCTGCTTATGTTGAATTGGCTTGTGCAACAGAGCAGCTTAAATTTTATAAGGATAATGTTGACCCGGCGGATATGACCCCTTTGAAGAAGCCCACCACCGAGCAAGACCCTTTGTTGAAGTTTAAGTCGGCTGATGATACTAAGCAGGTTGACTTTGTCCTGGCGACTCATCTCAGTAGTTCACAATGGGGGCTAATATGGATCCTAAATAGGAAAGCGCGCTCATCGAGTTCATTCGTGAGAACCGGGACATCTTTGCATGGAAACCTCCTAACATGTCGGGTGTACCGAGAGAATTCGCTGAGCACACTCTTAATGTGGATCCTAAATTTAAGCCGGTCAAGTAGTTTCTTCGTTGTTTCAATGAAGAACAACATAAGGCCATTAGAGAAGAGGTGGCCCGGCTCGTGGCAGCCGGGTTTATCGTGGTGGTCTTTCATCCGGAGTGGTTGGTTAACCTAGTGCTGGTGCTTAAGAAGAATGGCACTTGGCGTATGTGTGTTTACTACACAGATCTTAACAAAGCTTGTCCAGCTGATCCGTTTGCTCTCCCTCAGATTGACCAGATTATTGATGCCACGGCGGGTTGTGAGAGTTTATGTTTCCTGGATGCTTATTTTGGTTATCATCATATCAAGACGGCAGTTGAAGACCAAGAGAAGACGTCTTTTATCACCCCTTTTGGAGCCTTCTGCTATGTCTCTATGCCTTGTTGGCTTAAGAGTGCCCAGGCGACTTATCAACGCTGTGTTCAGAATTGCTTTCACAGTCAAATTGGGCGTAATGTGCATGCTTATGTGGATGATATTGTGGTTAAATCCAGGAAAAAGGAGATGCTCTTGGATGATCTAAGGTAGACTTTTGGTCTATAAGATGATGCTTAACCCGGCCAAGTGTGTTTTTGGTGTACCTTCAGGCAAGCTCTTGGGGTTTCTGGTCTCAGAGAGAGGTATTGAAGCTAACCCGGAGAAGATTAAGGCTATTACTTCATTAGCTAAGCCGGCGTGTGTCAATGACGTCCAGCGCCTGGCAGGTCATATCGCGGCTCTAAGCCAGTTCATAAGCCACCTGGGAGAGAAGGCCATTCCCTTATAATAGATGATGAATAAAACAGATCATTGTGTGGAGTGACGCTGCTGATAAGGCATTTGAGGCGCTCAAAAATCAGTTAGCTGAGCTGCCCGTCCTTGCGGCTCCCATTGAGAAGGAACCCTTGCTCATGTATGTGGCGGCTAATAGTAAGGCTGTCAGTGTGGCAATTGTGGTGGATCGCAAAGAGACAGGTAAGGAGTACCTAGTCCAGAGGCCGGCTTATTATGTCAGTGAGGTGTTGATTGAGTCCAAGTAATGATATCCACATTGGCAGAAATTGGTATATGGAGTGTTCATGGCAAGTCGCAAGTTGAAGCACTATTTTCTTGGTCATCCTATTACTGTGGTCAGCCCTGCTCGCTTGGGAGACATTATTCAAAATAGGGAGGCCACAGGCCGGGTTGCTAAGTGGGTAATAGAACTCGGACCTCATGGTCTGAAATATGTGCCAAGGAAAGCTATCAAATTTCAGGCTCTGGTGGATTTCATCAATGACTGGACGGAGTTGCAGACGCCTGAGGAAAGACCTGATAACACATATTGCATGATTCACTTTGATGGGTCCAGGCAGCTAGAAGGCTCGGGGGCTGGGGTTATATTGACTTCCCCCACGAGGTGATAAGTTTTGTTATGTTTTGAGGTTAATGTTTCCTTGTACTAACAATGCAGCCGAATATGAGGCTATTCCATGGCCTTTGGATGGCCAAAGAGATGAATTTGAGCCAGGTCAGGTGTTTTGGGGACTCAGACCTTGTGGCTCAGCAAGTATCAGGTACATGGGATTCCAAAGACCCGCTCACGGCGGCTTATCACCGGGCGGTTGATAATACTACTGGTCACTTCAAGGGTTATCAAGTGGAGCACCTTGATCGAAGGAAAAATGATGCGGCCGATGCCTTGAGCCGGCTTGGGTATCAACATAAGCCGGTACCTCCTAATGTGTTTCTTGATGTCTTTCATAATCCTTCAGTCAGGTTACAATCAGAAGAGGACCTTGCTATTCCTGACCCGAAGGCGTAGTTGGTGGCGGCTCTCCATGCTATTCCTAATTGGACACTTCCCTACTTGGCTTATATGACCCGGGGCGAGTTACCTGAGGATGAAACTTTGGAAAGGCAAGTCACCAGGAGGTCTAAATCTATGACTATTGTTAATGGTGAGTTACACCGATGCAGTGTGACAGGTGTGTTCCAACGTTGTGTTTCTCTTGAACAGGGCCATGAGATTTTAAGAGAGATCCATGAAGGTCATTGTGGTCATCATGTCGGCACTAAGTCTTTAGTGGACAAAGCTTTTCGTCATGGGTTTTATTGGTTGACGGCTCACGCTAATGCAGAGGATATCGTCTGTAAGTGTGATGGATGTCAGAAATTTTCTCGACGGGCTCATGTGCCTGCTCAAGAGTTGAGGATGATTCCAATTACTTGGATGTTTGCAGTCTGGAGGCTTGATATGGTTGGACCTTTCAAGAGGTCTAAGGATAAGAAAACCCACCTCCTGGTGGCGGTTGACAAATTTACCAAGTGGGTTGAAGCGGAGCCGGTCAACAAGTGTGATGCGGCAACTGTAGTCCAGTTTGTTAAAAACTGATCTTCCATTTTGGTTACCCTAATAGTATCATCACTGATAATGGCACTAATTTGTCTAAGGGTGCTATGAAGGAGTTCTGTCAACGAGAGCATATTCGTCTTGATGTTTCTTCTGTGGCTCATCCACAGTCTAATGGTCAAGCTGAGAGGGGTAACCAAGAAATTTTGAGGGGAGTCAAGCCCCGGCTTATGGTTCCTTTGAAGCAAACGCCGGGTTGCTGGGTTGAGGAGTTACCTTTAGTACTCTGGAGTATCAATACCAACCCTAATAGTTCAACAAGCTATACACCTCTCTTCATGGTCTATGGTGTAGAGGCGGTTCTTCCAAGTGATATCCGTCATCACCCACCCCGCATGGCGGCTTATGTTGAAGCTGATAATGGGATAGCACGTCAAAACACACTCGATGCTTTGGATGAGGGACGTGACCTTGCGGCGGCTCATTCAGCGATATATCAACAAGACTTGCGTAGCCATCATAGCCGCAGAGTTAAAACTCGAGCGTTTCAAGATGGTGACTTGGTACTCTAGCTAATTCAAGATCAGACTGATATGCATAAGTTATCACCTCCTTGGGAAGGGCCCTTTGTGGTCAGCAAAAACCTGAATAACGGGTCTTATTACCTCATTGATATACGCGAACACAAGGTTTCACGCAAGTCAGAAGAGAAGACCCGCCGGCCATGGAATATTGCTCATCTTCGGCGTTATTATACCTGAGCCAATGGCTCTCGTCTTTGTGCATACATTTGTCAGTGTATATATATTTTATGATAAATATAATAAAGTCAACATCCCTGGAAAAAAATCAGGGCCTGTGTCGTTTCATTTCTGTGTATCTGAGTCTTTATTATTTGGTCATAAGGTCACTTGGGGGCTTCCAACCCACCGGGTTTAGCTTTCATACCCTCTTGATCAGGCGTGGACGCCAAATTATGAGTTATCCTGCCTGTTTGCAACTTGCTAATCCACCAGGTGACCCATCGAACTCTTAATAGTCAATCTTTTTCAGACCCTGAACTCGTTAAGGTTAAAACGACAACTTGTGTCACGTGAGAGTCGGCTCATGGTGAGCTAGGATTAACTCAACGGCTGTGCGACCTTGAAAGCACATGGCCCTGTGAGCCAACTTGTTTGGTCGTGCTTTGATAAGCCGGCCAGGCAATTATTTGAGATTTTTTGAATTCTTTCTCTTGAGTCCTTTGGATTTGTTTTTCCTAAAGATTTTTTTGTTAAGTGAATTTTGACAATCCGGGTCATAAAACTCCAATTGTATGACTCATGTTTGAGTATTTTGGGTTTGGTAACCCGCCCTGGCTATGGACTTTAAGTCGCCGGTATGCTTTGGTTTGCACAACTGAGGTCGTGCGATTGCAAGTCTTTGGGTTGTCACCCGCACTGGATATTGATGTTTAAGCCGTCAGTATGATCCAAATCTACAGGTATGTTTTCAATTGTTATATGAATATCCGAGGTTTGGTAACCGGCCCTAATTTTTTACTTTAAGTCGTCAATATATTTTAACTTGAATGGCCTTGATTATAGTGTCAATAATCATATTAGGCTATATATGTTTGGGTTGTCACCCGCCCTGGTTTTTGACCTTAAGTCACCAGGACATATGTTTAACCTTTTTGGCAGGACATGCAAAGCTTTACACACAAATAAGAGTACTACTATGGCTCGTATGAATGATCATATCAAGCCTATCATAAAGATTAAAACTGGTGGCTCAAAAGTGAAGATCAACATGCACGAAGGCATGACACGGCGGGTCATTGTTTTAAATTAATCTATTACAAGGCTTTCATAAGCCCACAAGTTTGGAGC
This sequence comes from Triticum aestivum, assembly GCF_018294505.1. Classification (NCBI taxonomy): domain Eukaryota; kingdom Viridiplantae; phylum Streptophyta; class Magnoliopsida; order Poales; family Poaceae; genus Triticum; species Triticum aestivum. The sequence goes on from NC_057811.1 coordinate 149,199,249, forward strand.
AAAGTGTTTTCTGAAGCTGCATTCATACAACCTGGCCTGCAAGCCGCCTGGACCGTCATAACTATGAATCTTGGCGAGTTGACGACTCCGGGTCATCCTGTGCTGACTCTTCTTCTTTGGCCATCTGAAGGTCAGGTGACATCCAGTCGATGTCGGTTAAGGCCTCAAATATGGCTTCATCATTTATAATTGGAGCAGAGTCAAGGTCAGGGGCAAAGAGGTGCTTACGCCTGGCGGGAACAAAATTCATCACTTCATGGGTGGGCGGCTTAATTTTGTTGTTTTGATCATCATAAGTCGGCGTGTAGTGCTTCAGATTCAGTTCTTCAATAAGGTTGCACGCCATGGGCCGCATCTCCCTGATGCACTTGTTAAAATCTTGTTCTTCAAAAGTTGACCCATCATCTTTAAATTCGGGGCATCCGGTGCCTATCTCTTCCTGGTCAAGTTCTGCTTGCCATGCTTTGGCTCAACCCAGAGCGACAATGGCTCCAGCTCGGGCGGCTGACAATCGGCATTCTTCGATTTGAGCCGACGCTATTGAGAACTACTCTAGCACGGTCTTGAGAAGTGTTGGAGGCTTTTTTCCCACCTGACAGGGCAACGAGGCCGCGCAGAGTTCCAGTGTATAGCTGCTCGGTCAATGAGTACACTGCCTCTAATTTCAGCAGCATACTTTCACCAAGGCTGGCTCTTTTGGAGCTTGTTCAGTTGAGACATAAGAGTCGCCAGGCGGGTTAAAAACATTGCATGTTATAAGTCGCCAGGCGAGTCAAATAAATACTGAAACTAATGATGAGTTGGGTATGAATCTTACCAAAGATGGCAGATGTCATTTGAATAATGTGTTGCTTTAAGCTGGCTAACTCTTCAGTCACCGGCTTAAGCGCAACTTCATCATCTTCGGCTCTCTGCTGCAGGGCAGCCTTATCGGCCTCCCAGGTGGTTCTTTTGGTGTCAAAACTCACCTTGGCCTTCTCAAAATCTTCTGATGAAGTCTTTAGCTGTGACTCGGCCTTGGGAATTTCAGCCTGTTGAAGTTCAATGTTTTCTTCAAGTCACTTAGCTGTGACTCTTTCATGATCAACTCTTCTTGAAGTATAGTGCTAAAGAAATGGTTATTACACAATGAGCAACATCAATGTCATACGGATATTTAAGTCCCGGAGCACATTGCAAGCAATATACTCGGCACTTGGGGGCTAATGTAGGTTATTTTCAATTCTTATGAAGACCCGGCTTATCATTGTCAGATTGGGCCAGCCCTTGGGGGCTACATGTTTGATTTTGCTAAAGCTTATTGGTGACCTGGCTTATTTTGTTAGATTAAGCCGACCCTTGGAGGCTACGTGTTTGACTTTACTAAAGGCTATTGAAGACTTGGTTCATCCTTGTTAGGATAAACCGGCCCTTGGGGGCTACATGAGTATATGCATATAAACAGGAGGAGAGGGGTCTCATTTGTACCTCATATTTCTGCCTCATCAGATTGAACAGGCCATCCTGCATGTCACAACTTGTGTGCAGGCGGCTTAGGTAACCTGCGTGTAGCTCGCCTGCGCTAAAATCTACATAGTTCTGCAGATCCAATTTTAGCTTTCTCTTGTTTGAGGCTGGGGGTTCTTCTTTGGCATTATGTTTGGCCAAGAAGGTGGGGTTTCATGGCTCTGTATAGCCTGTGCCAGTAATAAGGACATCTTTAATAGTCTTCTCGGGACTTTCTTTAGTTAACTTGGCAGGGCTTGGTGGCTTGGAGCTCGGCGGGTCATGACTGGCAGTCGGGTTGATTTCAGCATGAATTGGTTCGAGAGCCGTCGGGTAAATTTGTGGTGGCGGGTTATGGGCAGGGCTTTAAGGATTTGAACCTAAGCTTTAGGGGCCTCAGTTGTCTACGTTTGTGGTTCAACAACCCTGGGATCCTTTGAAGGCCCGCACACTTTTTTTTTTGCCCGCCTTGGCTACGCCCCTACAGCAAGGATACAAGAGGTCATGAATATGTATTGTTACAAATTATTTACAAACAAGGTGATATACTTACCCGTGGACAACCTTGAAGGCAGGCATTTCAGTTCCTGTAGATTCGTCGGATGATGGAGAGGTTCCCTTATAGTTTGAATCGAAAAGATTAAGAGCTTGACGAAAGAGACCAGCCTTCGTAAGAGAAATTGTTGCGTTATGAGGCACCTCATTTTGACGCTTGCGAGGAACAGGAGTATTGGGTAAGCCGGAGTTGAGGTCTTGAGAACCGTCACTCCGGGTCATATGTCTGGAGTCATGTTGCTACTTCTTCAAAAGAAAACTGGGGTCCAAATGAGCAAGATGATGAGAAGGTCTTACTTTTCGGATGACCCGCCAGGCTTTCTTTCTTGGCAAAGGATTTGAGTCGGAGGAGACAGGGATTACCTCTGTTGCATTTGCTTGGCTTGTCTCCGCGTCATCTTGTGAAGAGTCAGCATCAATAAGTTGCATAAAAAGATGACCACGGGAATCGGGTTCTACCTCTGAGTCATCCAGCTTGAGAAGGTCTTCTACTGTTTGTTTTTTACGGTGACCCGGAGCATGGGTCTTGGCCTTAGGTTTCTTGACTGGGATGGCGGCTTGCGGCTTTCTGGTCCAGAAAGCAGAGTCAGCCTGCATAAGTACAAAGGAGGTTAAAACAGGGCAAAAGGCAGAGTTAACCACCATTGAACTTGATAAAGGGAAACACTTACTGGTGGAGCCGGGTTTTATAAAAGGGTGGTAGACGAACTTTGTTGCAGTTCTCCTAAGACTCGCCAAGCAGAGTTCTTATGGTTTTGAAGACTTCTTCACCGGTAAAGTTGTTTTCAGTGTACCGCTGAGGGTCAGTTGGCTCGCCCGAGTACTCGCACATTAAGTCGAGACGGCGGCTTAAGGGGGGTATCTTCCAAGAGACCCAGCACCGGGTCAATTCAACTCCAATTAACCCATTAGCTAATAAAGCATTAGCCCTAGAGAGGAATGGAAAAGCCTCTGCATGCTTGTCTGGGATACTTTTGCTGGGCGGGTCAAAATCTTATGGAAGTCGCTCAGCTCTAAACCCGGGCAGAGGATTTTCTGTTGCTGGAGTAGTATTTTTCCAATAGAACCACGTGGTCACCCATCCCTTGGGGTGACTTGGTAAGACTGTGGAGGGAAACCTGTTGTCTCTTCGTCTCTGAATAGAGATTCCACCTAGCTCTTTACTTGGGCCATTTTGACACTCAGTTTGATAGTTTATATAAAAGAATTCCTTGAACAAAGGAACGGTGGGTGCTGTTTGCAAATAAACTTCACAGAAGATTTGAAAATGGCAGATGTTGGATATTGAGTTTGGACCTATATCTTAAGGGTGTAAATTGAAGTAGTGGAGGAGGTCCCGAAAGAATTTAGACCCGGGTGGGGTAAATCCTCTGAGTATGTGATCAGCAAAGACCACAATTTTATCTTCGACAGGAGTAGGGATTACTTCCCCATTGCTAACTCGCCATCCGATCTCCTGTTGACTCGCCAATAGGCCTTGGCATATGAAATCATCAAGGATCTCCTTGGTAACCAAGGAACATTCCCAATTGACGATAGTCATTTTTTGACAGTTGAAAAGTTACGGCCTGGAAATATAACGTGGCGAGTTAATGCTACGGTGACAAGTTGGTTAATGGTGGAAATATTAGTTCAATGACTACAAATTAATTATAGGTATGCGGTGGATCATGGCTACGAGTAAATCACAAGCCGCTCATATGATGAAAGGCGGGTTAGCTTCAACTAACAGATACCTTAACTATGGAGTATGATTATCAGGTTATGAGCAGCATATTGATAGGTCAAATTGCAGAAGCATGTTCGAAACTCCTGGCGGGTTACACATTACAGATAAGCCAGATAAGGCTGGCGGGTTATGAAGTTATTATCTAAGCTGCCCGAATAACATTGGCAGGGCAATTATATACAGATCTGAGATTGATGAAATTTTACTAAGTATCAGACAAACAAGTTTCGCAATTTATGCCTATAATTTTGGATCTACTTCAGTTGTGAAAATGAAGAATAATTGCTAAACCTAAGATACATCAGCGAACAAGTAGTCGGTGGTGCATGGATTCTTAAGAGGGAAAGATCGGTGCTGGATACAAAATAAGAACTAAGACAAGCACCGTTTCAGTTTTCCCCAGTTTGTGGATGGAACTATGTTTTCTAAGCGAAGTTGGATGAGCTTGGCTAAACGTCGAAGAATTAGGGCATTATAATGTGGATCTGAGTTGAAGAAGGAGCATTACCTAAGGATTTGACTGAAGAATGGGGGGCACCGCGATCTCTGGTCATAATCAGGTTGATGCAGCGACCTAGATGGAGCTGCTGGTGAAGGTGGACTGGGGTGGCAGAGCTCCGGCAGCGGCGGTTGACGTGAGGAAGAAGAAGAGAGAAGGGCGGGGTAAAGTGAAAAGAGGGGACCCCCATCCCTATTTATAAGGAAACAATAAAATGGCATGCGCGGAAATCGAGGAGGCCACATCATTATCTCAACAGTGTAGACGCCTTGATTCTCGGATGGCCAGTTAATGCAAAAGTTCCATTGTGATGTCACGGTTTTTTTATGAATTTACTTTGTGTGACGTCATGGCGGGTTACAATGTTTTATTCAAGGTTAAGCTTTGGAAAGATGACTCGCCGACTCAAGCAGTGAAGATTGACATGAACAAGTTCAAATCAATCTGGGGCCTAATGTTGGGGATATAACCCCGAGGTGTGACCCGCCCAGGAGGGGTCGGGTTACACCATTGGCGACTCAATGTGAAGAAGGCCTAGATAGGTCCAAGAAGATGAAACATGAAGACATCGGCTTAGGAGGTGGGCCTGAGAGTGGCCCAAGACTCGAAGGTGTGAGCCGCCCGATGGTGACTTGCCTGGTAAGGCAAGGCGACTTAGAAACCAAGCTAGTCACGTTGTGTGATCCGGCTCGGACTCTTGTAAGCCGAGGGGCCTCGACCTATGTATATAAAGGTGAGACCCGGCGGTGGGTTAACTCAAGAAACAACTGATCGATAGCTAGGTCAAGCGTAATCGCCCCCTTGTAATCGAGACTCAACCAATACAACTAGAAGCAGGACATATGCTTTTACCTCGTTGTGAGGGGCCGAACCTGGGTAAACCTTTGTGTCCTTTGTCCCGCTCAACCCCTTCGAGCTAACCTACGTTGTGATGGCTCCACACCTAGGTCCTTTCACAAGGGCATGTGCCGTGTTAAATCCACGATAGTACCTATACAATTTACCATTGCATTCGGGGTGTTGGGGACACAAGAGACTTTTAATTATTTGGTTGCATGGTTGTTTGAGAGAGACCATCTTCATCCTACACCTCCCACGGATTGATAAACTTAGGTCATCGGCTTGATGGAAAATTGCTACTGTCCTACCAAACTCTGCGCTTGGAGGCCCAACACGAGTCTACAAGAACATGTTTTTAGTAGACATCAGCACCCTAGTCAGCTCGCCATGTGTGTGAAGGGGCCAAGCGAGACCGGTCGCGAGTACCTCGCACGCTAGACCGAGCTCCAGAATAGCTGCAAAGGGGGTCCATGAGGTCCAAGCTATCCAGTACTTTGTGAGCGGCTGCCGGGATGGCACCCTCCTCAAGTACAAGCTCCTACGCTCTGAGCCAACCACCATGGCCGCGCTCATGGTCACGCATGGACAAGTACGCCACGGCTGACTCCGCCATGAAGATCCAGGTCGTGTTGGACGAGGCCGGCAAAGCGTTGCCGGCACCGCTCTCCAAGCCGGCTGGCGAGAGTAGCCGCCAGCAGAACAACAAGCGCAAGGTCGAGCAGCCGGCTACCCGCTACGACAACCCCCTCATCGCGGCCGCCAACCAGGCGCCCGTGGCCGAGTCGGCCGGAAAGCGCCAGCGAACCGACAAGACCGCATGGCAACCCGCCATGAGCTTCGAGGAGATGCTCGACGCTCCCTCGAAGCACCACAGCGGCGCAAGGCCGTCCACGCACACGCTCCGACAGTGCGCCATCACCAAGCGCATCATGAGGGGTGACATCCCGCCGCCTCCCGCTCCAGCTTCGGGTGCAGGGCAGCCGCTTCCGCCGCCGCCCCTGGCAGCTGGCGCCATGCGCGATGAAGTCTTCCCCAATGCAAACGATTGCTATGTCGTCTTCACCAGCTTTGGTGATGAGAAGCGTAGCGAGCGCTTGCTCCGGCAGGAGGTGAACATCGTCATCCCGGCCATGCCTAAGTACATGCACTGGTCGAAGCACCCGGTCAGTTAGACCTGGGAGGACCACCCGGCTGTTATGCCCAACTCGGGTGGCTACGCCCTCGTCCTCGACCCCACCATAGTCGCGGCCAAACGAACCTGCAAGTTCTCGCGAGTTCTCATTGATGGCGGCAGCAGCATCAACATCCCCTACCGCGACACCATGACCAAGCTCGGCATCGAGGCAAGGCAGCTGGAGCCATCCCGGACGGTGTTCCACGACATCGTGCGGGGTCTCTCCTGCTCCCTGATCGGCCGGATCCGGCTTAACATCATGTTCGGCACCAGCGATCATTTCTGGCGGGAGCCTATCTGGTTCGAGGTGGTGGACTTGTCCAGCGCCTACCATGCAATGTTGGGCCGGCCTGCGCTGGCAAAGTTCATGACGGTCCCCCACTACGCCTACTTGAAGATGAAGATGCCCGGTCCCAAAGGCATCATCACGTTTTTCGGCCACTACAAGAAGTCTCTGGAATGCGCTTGAGCCGGCGCCAAGCTGGCCGAGTCACCGGTCATAGCCGAGGAGCAGCGTCAGCTTGACCGGATTTTGGCTCTAGGCAGCGAGCAGCCGGCCGTGCCAGCGACGGCCAAGGAGTCGGCCGATGAGGCCTCATTCCAGCCATAGAAGGATAACTAGAAGATCCCGCTCAACCCGGAAGACCCCAGCTGCAGCAAGTACATTGTTGTGGGAACCCACCTCAGCAGCAAAATAGGAAGGCGAGCTCTTCGACTTCCTCCGTGAGAATCGGGATATCTTTGCATGGTCCCCAAAGGACATGCCGGGTGTTCCGAGGAATTATGTCGACCACAAACTACACATCAGAAAGGATGCCAAGCCTGCCGTCAACCCCTACGTCGCTTTTCAGAAGAGAAGAGAATAACAATCGGTGAAGAAGTCGCCCGGCTGCTCGCAGCCGGCTTCATCATGGATGTGTTTCACCCCGAGTGGCTGGCCAACCCAGTCCTCGTCCTGAAGAAGAACGATACCTGGCGCATGTGCATAGACTGCACCAGCCTAAACAAGGCCTACCCCAAGGATACCTTCGCCCTCCCGCAGATAGATCAAGTGATCAACTCCACGGCCAGCTGTGAGCACCTGTCCTTCCTGGATGCTTACTCCGGGTGTCACCAGATCAAGCTAGACCTGAACGATGCCCTAAAGACGTCCTTCATCATGGCCTTCATGGCGTACTGCTACATCACCATGTCGTTTGGCTTGAACAATGACGACGCCACCTTCCAGCGCTGCATGCAGAAATGCCTACTATCGCAACTTGGCCGCAACATTCACGTCTACGTCGGCGACATCGTGGTGAAGACCAAGCAGCACCTCACGCTCATTGACGACCTGAAGGAAACTTTTGCCAATCTGCACCAGTACCAGATCAAGCTCAACCCGGAGAAGTGCGTGTTTGGCGTGCCGGCCGGGCAGCTGATCGGCTTCCTCGTCTCAGAGCGCGACATTGAGGCAAACCCTGAGAAGATCAAAGCCATCGAGCGCATGCGCAAGGCAACCAGACTACGGGATGTCTAGAAGTTCACCGGCTGCTTGGCCTCTCTCAGCCGGTATCTCATCTGGCTAGGCGAGAGGGCCTTACCCCTATATCAGCTAATGAAGAGGACATCATCGTTCAAATGGAATGACCAGGCGGATGAAGTGTTCCAGGATCTCAAGCGCATGCTCTCCACCGCACCCGTCCTGGCCGCGCCGGCCGACAAGGAGCCGCTGTTGCTATACATCGCCACCACCTCGCGGTCGGTCAGCATGGTGCTGGTGGTCGAGCGACCAAAGAAGGGCAAGATCCAGCAGATTCAGCGCCCAGTGTACTACCTGAGCGAGGTGCTTTCTGCCTCCAAGCAGAACTACCCTCACTACCAGAAGATGTGCTATGGCGTGTACTTCACCGCCAAGAAACTGAGGCAACACTTCCAAGAGCATGTCATAACCATGGTCAGCATGGCCCCCATCAGCAAGATCATCGGCTGCCGGGTAGCCAAGTGGGCCATCGAGTTGGCCAGCCACACTATCCTCTACGAGCCCCGTACCACCGTCAATTCCCAGGCGCTGGCCGACTTCCTCGTCGACTCGACAAAGACCCAGTACCTGCTGCCGCCACCCAACTTGACACACTAGCGCATGCACTTTGACGGCTCCAAGATGCGATCCGGCTTAGGAGCCGGCGTCGTGTTGTCTTCCCCAAAGGGCAACCGGTTGCGGTACACGCTACAAATCCACTTCGCCGCCTCCAACAATGCTGCTGAGTACGAAGCCCTCGTGCACGGCCTCCGGCTTGCCAAGGAACTCGGCATCCGGCGCATGCTTTGCTATGGCAACTCGGATCTGGTGGTGCAACAATATTCCGGCGAATGGGACGCCCGGGATGCCAACATGGCCAGCTACCGCTTCTTGGTTCAGCAGCTTTCCGACAACTTCGACGGCTGCTATTTCTTTTGTGTGCTGTGCGCGGAGAACGAAGCCGCCGACAAGCTGGCCAAGATTGGCTGCTCTCGGCAAGCCATTCCGTCCGGCGTCTCCCATGAGCACTTGCGCAAGACATCCGTCAAGCCGTCCCCAGATTTCGAGTCCATCTTCATCCCGAACAACCCCGCAACTCCCCTGCCCAGCCCTGATGACCCCGGCCTAGTCCCGGGGGCTGCCAGGTCCAGCTCGAGGCTGCCGATCCCGGCCTGGGGGTTGCTGTCTCCAACCCGGCGGTTGTTGTCTCCGACCCAGGGGCTGCCGGCTCTGGCCTTGGTGCTACTGATCCCGGCCCAGGGGCTGTCGTCTCCAACCCGGCGGCCGTTGTCCCCAACCCGGGGGCTGCCGCCCCGGATCCTTCCCTGGTGGCCGTGTTCACCGTGGTGCCAGCTCTGTCATGGGCCCAGCCAATCCTGGCCTTTCTGGAGAGCGGAGCGCTCCCCATGGACGAGACTGAGGCCCGACAAGTGCAGCGTCGGGCGTCCGCCTACAACATCATCAACAGCGAGCCCGTCAAGTGCAGCACCGCAGGTGTGTTCCAGCGATGCGTCAAGCAAGACAAGGGCATAGAGATCCTCCTCGACATACACCACGGTGAGTGCGAGCACCATGCCGCCTCCAGGTCCCTGGTGGCCAAGGCCTTCCTCCATGGTTTCTACTGGCCCACGGCCCTCAAAGACGACGAGTCTGTAACACCCCGCATGTAACTTGCCATATTTGTAACTCCGACTCTTGCCATTTCCGGCTTTGTGATATGTCATTCCCTCTGTTGTCGGGTTTTTTCTTTCGTTTTGTATTTTGTCATGTCATGCATTTTCATATCATGTCATCATGTGCATTGCATTCGCATACGTGTTCGTCTCATGCATCCGAGCATTTTCCCCGTTGTCCGTTTTCCAATCCGGCGCTCCTATCTCCTCCGGTGCACCCCTCTAGTTTTCTTTCGTGTGCGTGTGTCAAACTTTCTCGGAATGGACCGAGGCTTGTCAAGTGGTCTTCATATACCACCCGGAGACTACCGGTCAAGTTTCGTTCCATTCGGAGGTCGTTTGGTACTCCAACGGTTAACCGGGCATCCGCAAAGTCCATTTGAGTGTCCAGCAAAAACCCCCTCTAAAACCAGCCCAAAACCCACCAAACTCTCTTCCACGCTCTAGGTCGTTCGATCACGATCGTGTGGGCGAAAACCGCACCTCATTTGGAGCCTCCTAGCTCCCTCTACCTATTTATATGTGGGCATCCCGAAAACGAAATCGCAGTCTCCCGTAACCCCATTTTCCCCTCTCCGCGGGCGGACGCGTCCAGCGCACGCCGGACAAACGCGCCGCCGCGCCCGGCGAACCAGCGCGCGCCACCTGTCACCGCCGCCCC
>NC_057811.1:149209891-149212148 GCF_018294505.1 Triticum aestivum
CGGCCGCCTCCGGCCGGTGCCCTCCTCCGGCCCCGGTTCCCCACGCCGTCCGCCGCCCCGACGGCCCTGCCTCGCCGTCGCCATCGAGCACGAGCTCGGGAGCCCGATCCGATCGGATCTGGTACAGTGCCCCGTTGACTTTCTCTCGAACCCCCCTCAAAATTCCTCCAAGTCCTGGAAAATCTTATTCGCATGTGCTCCTGTTCGTATTGCGATAACTCTGTGCATGTAGCTCCGATTCGCGCGTGTAATATGTCAAATTGTTCGCCTCGTGATGCTCCTCATTTTGTTCAATTGCACCATGTTCATTAGAGGTCATCTTGATGCCCAAATCTTCATTGGAAGAGGGCTAGTTGCTGTTAATCTCTGGTTCTTATCAGAATTTGGAGATTTGTCATTTTTTGTATCATTTATTCTGTGCATCTTTTGAGCATGAGCTTTACATGTGTTTTAAAGTATGCCATGCCATCTTTCCAGTGGTATAGTCCATGTATTTTTGTGATCTCTGTGGTGACTAGCACAAGCATGCAAAGTAGGCCCCGTAATATTTCTAATTTCTCTAAGTCCTTGTCTGCTGTAATTTTGTTGCCATGTAAACTTGATGCTACAGAGAGATCCATGCATATTTTGGAGATGTTCCTTAAGGATGTTTTGTAGATATAGTTGTAATTGATCCATTATAGCATGACTCAATCTTGCTCTACTTTTGCTATAAAATATTTCTGGCAGATTCTTGACATGATTTGCATTTTTGCCAAGCTTATTGTAGTTGATCCATACATGCTATGCAATTGTTCTTGCCATGGATAGCTTCATAGACATGCCATCTTACTGTAGGTATGCTTGGTTTGTCATGCATTGCTCTGTAGTGAGTGCATGAAGCTCACAAAGAGGCCTAGATATTAATATTTCTGCCATGCTTTGTTTTCTGCTAAGTCTGAAACCTGATAACGAAACTTGCTATGTTTACATGCTTGCCATCATATCTTCTGGTCCTTTTTGGCTTATGGTCAGTAAGGACTTTTGTCATGTGCGTTTAGTAGAACACTACCATCCTTTGTTTTGCTATGTTAAGTTTCTGTAGCATGTTGATTTCGTGCTCTGAACTTTGCTACCTGATGCTGTTTTCTGCCATGTCCAGTTTTTCACCAAGTCTGTGAACCTGTAATCTTTTGCACTTTTGCCATGCTTGTTTGAGCTTGATATGTTGGGAACTAGCCGTAGCTCAGTGTTCATCTTTTGTCAAGCATCTCCTGTAGATTACTGCCATGTGCTTTGTTGCTATGTTGGGGTGCTGTAGCATTGTTGCTTGTTGCATTTTAAGTGCTATCTTGCTGTTTATCGCAGATTAGTGTCATTCTTGTTTTGCTCGCCATTTGCGAACCGTGCATCCGATTCCGGTGATCTTTATATCGATTTCGACCGAAATCACCTCATCTTTCCAGTGGCATGCTTGGTTTGCCATGTTACTGCCATGTTCATCATTTTCCTTCGGAGCACGCATATGCATCGCATATCATACATGTCTTGCATCATGTTGCTTGTACATTTCTCGTTGTTGATTGTGGTTCCGTTTGTTTGTGTTCTTGTCTTGGGTAGAGCCAGGAGACGAGTTCTTGAACGAGGAACCTGTCGAGTACGCTTACGAGGATCAAGCTTTCGACAACTCTGAGAATCTTGCAGGCAAGATGACCACCCCTCGAAATCACTTCTATCTTTGCTATGCTAGTTGTTCGCTCTATTGCCATGCTCGCTACCTATCACTTGCTATATCATGTCTCCCATTTTAGCCTTGTCAGCCCTAACCATCCTTTCCTAGCAAACCGTTGTTTGGCTATGTTACCGCTTTTGCTCAGCCCCTCTTATAGCGTTGCTAGTTGCAGGTGAAGTTGAAGTTTGTTCCATGTCGGAACATGGATATGTTGGGATATCACAATATCTCTTATTTAATTAATGCATCTATATATTTTGGTAAAGGGTGGAAGGCTCGGCCTTATGCCTGGTGTTTTGTTCCACTCTTGCCGCCCTAGTTACTGTTATACCGGGATTATGTTCCTTGAGTTTGCGTTCCTTACGCGGTCGGGTGATTTATGGGACCCCCTTGACAGTTCGCCTTGAATAAAACTCCTCCAGCAAGGCCCAACCTTGGTTTTACCATTTGCGACCTATACCTTTTTCCCCCGGGTTTTCTAGAGCCCGAGGGTCATCTTTATTTTAAACCCCCGGGCCAGTGCTCCTCTAAGTATTGGTCCAAACT
>NC_057811.1:149213723-149214755 GCF_018294505.1 Triticum aestivum
TTGATTCTACTTATCTTTTGTCTATCAAGATGCTAACGGATGTCACCCTCTTCAGGATGGCTCCGCCAACGCGTCAGAATCCGGATCGCAATGAAGGGAGTCAAGCGAACCCTCCGCCACCACCTCCACCTCCGGAGGCATGGCAGGCAATCATGGCAGCCACCAACGCTAATGCTCAGATGATTCTGCAACTCTTGCAAGAACGTACTCAAGGGCAAGGCAATCAAGGCAATCAAGGTCAAGGCAACAATCAGTTCCACTTTGCCACTCTCAACCAGTTTCTCGCAAATCAGCCCAAGTCTTTCAGCTACTGTGCCGAGGCCACGGATGCCGATGATTGGCTCGTGGACATCAACAAGCATTTTGAATGTAGCAATGTCAGGCCTGAGGACTTTGTCAAGTTCGCTTCTTTCCAGCTCAAGGACCAAGCTGCTGATTGGTATCAACAATACAAAGATTCCAGAGGAGGTCGTGTGATCACTTGGACTGACTTCTGTCGGGACTTCAAAGCGCACCACATTCCACAAAGTGTTGTTGAGAGCAAGCGTGAGGAGTTCCGCAATCTCAAGCAAGGAAACATATCTGTGTATCAATACAACATTCAGTTTCAGAAACTTGCTCGCTTTGCTAAACAAGACGTTCCTGATGAGAAGAGCATGATCTATCACTTCAGAGGTGGCCTTAAAGAGGATCTGCAGTTAGCTCTCGTTCTTGTTGAGCCTACTCACTTTGATCAATTCTACAATATGGCACTGAAGCAAGAGGTTGCTCAGCTCAAGTGTGAGGCTTCTAAGAAGAGAGTCAGAGACGCAGTTCAGTCTTCTTCTTCCTCATTTGTGACAGCTAAGCAACAGAAGTTCTGGTTGCCTCCTCCTCCTCCGTTTCGCCATCCTTACCAGCAGAAGTACAAAGGTGGCCATGGTTCTTCAAACTTTTCCAACTCTGGCTATCAGAACAAGTCTCAGAATCAAGCTCCAAAGTCCAATGCTCCTTATCACCGTCCACTCTCAGAGGTGACTTGCAACAAATGTC
>NC_057811.1:149215437-149217242 GCF_018294505.1 Triticum aestivum
GCAGAAAGGTCACTATGCTAACAAGTGCTTCAACCAGAGGCGTCTTCCTCCTCCTCCTCCTGTCAGATCTTCCAGCAATGAAGTGGTCAAGCATAATCCAAAGTTTGCAAAGGTGAACATGATGAATGCAGCTCAAGCGGAGGAATCTACTGATGTGATAATGGGTAATCTTCCTGTTAATGATATTCCTGCAAAAGTTCTTTTTGATACTGGTGCATCGCTTTCTTTCATATCAAGACCTTTTGCATCCAAGCATGAATTGCATTTCCAAGGATTGCCTAGGCCGTTAGCAGTTGTCTCTCCGGGCAAATGCATGAATGCAAGTTCCATGGTTCCGAATGTTACCATCAAGATGGGCGACTATAAATTTCAGTCTTCTCCAATTGTTCTTGGTGACTCGGATATTGATCTTATTCTCGGGATGGACTGGCTTTCTAAGCACAAGGCTAGACTTGATTGTGCTGCCAGGGAAATTCAATTGACACACTCGTCTGAGGATGTGATTATTTTTTCCGCTCGTGATGAAACCATTCGGTTTTTCTCTCTCAATGAGAAGGGCGAATTGGATGCCATCCCTCAAATTCCAGTCGTTTGCGAGTATCAAGATGTCTTTCCAGAAGAGCTTCCGGGTATGCCTCCTCATCGGCCAGTTGAGTTCGTTATCGAACTAGAGCCTGGTACTGAACCCGTTTGCAAGCGTCCATACAAGCTTGGACCTAACGAGCTGAAGGAATTGAAGAAGCAGCTCGATGAACAAGAACGTCTGGGTTTGATCAGACCGAGTTCTTCTCCATGGGGTTGTGGTGTTCTTTTTGTCAAGAAAAACATGGCACGGACCGACTTTGTGTCGACTGCCGTCCATTGAACAAGAAGACAATCAAGAACAAGTATCCACTTCCCAACATCAATGAGCTATTTGAGCAACTCAAGGGTGCTAAAGTATTCTCGAAGCTTGACCTTCGTATGGGTTATCATCAGATTCGCATTCGTGAAGAAGATATTCCCAAGACAGCATTCAGAACAAGCTTTGGTTCTTATGAATATACTGTCGTGTCTTCCGGCCTTGTCAATGCTCCTCCGGTGTTCTCTCGGATGATGAATTGCATCTTCAACCCCTATACCAATGAATTTGTTCTGGTGTATCTCGATGATATCTTGGTCTTCTCCAAGAATAAGCAGGATCATGCCAAACATTTGCGATTGGTGCTCGACAAGCTCAGAGAGTATCAATTCTGTGCGAAGTTCTCCAAATGTGAGTTTTGGCTCGATGAAGTTCTTTTCCTTGGTCACATCATCTCTGCCAAAGGCATCGCTATTAACCCCGAGAAGGTGTCCGCAGTTCTGGATTGGGAACCTCCTCAAAATGTAAAGCAGCTTCGCAGTTTTCTGGGTCTTGCAAGCTATTGCCGAAGATTCGTTGAGAATTTCTCCAAGATTGCAAAGCCTCTTTCCAACCACCTACAGAAGCATGTGAAGTATGTCTGGTCTCCTGAGTGTGACGTTGCTTTCAACACTCTCAAAGAGAAACTAGTCACAGCTCCTGTCTTGACTCCTCCTGATGAATCCAAGCCGTATGAAGTTTTCTGTGATGCTTCTCTCCAAGGTCTCGGTGCTGTGTTAATGCAAGAGAAGAAAGTTGTGGCTTATACTTCTCGGCAGTTGAAGCCCAACGAGAAGAACTACCCCACTCACGATCTTGAGTTGGCGGCAGTTGTCCATGCATTGGTTACGTGGAGACATCTCTTGTTGGGAAGACAAGTGGACATTTTCATCGATCACAAGAGTCTCAAGTATATCTTCACTCA
>NC_057811.1:149217286-149218034 GCF_018294505.1 Triticum aestivum
CCCAACCTCAACCTCAGGCAGACTCGATGGGTCGAAATGATTCAAGAGTACAATCCGAGTATCGAATATACTCCAGGCTAAGCAAATGTCATTGCAGATGCTTTAAGCAGGAAAGCTTATTGTAACAGCTTAATTCTCAAGCCTTTCCAACCGGATCTTTGTGAAGCTTTCCGCAAGCTGAACCTCCAAGTTGTTCCTCAAGGCGTTCTTGCCAACCTCATAGTATCTCCTACTTTGGAAGATCAAATTCGTGAGGCACAACTCCTTGATGCCATGGTGAAGAAGGTGAAACGTGGCATCGACAAGGGTCTTTCCAAATACAAGTGCTATCGCATTGATGACAGAGACACTTTGTTCTTCGAGGACCGGATTGTGGTTCCTAAAGGTGATCTAAGGAAATTCATAATGAACAAGGTGCACAATTCTCTCCTTTCCATTCATCCTGGAAGTACGAAGATGTATCATGACCTCAAGCAGTCGTATTGGTGGACTCGAATGAAGCGAGAAATTGCTCAATTCGTGAATGAATGTGATGTCTGCCGAAGAGTGAAAGCAGAACACCAACGACCAGCTGGTCTCCTCCAACCTCTTGCTATCCCAGAATGGAAGTTTGATCATATCGAAATGGACTTCGTGACTGGATTTCCAAAGTCCAAGCGCGGTAATGATGCTATTTTCGTTGTCATTGACAAGCTCTCTAAAGTGGCTCATTTCCTTCCTATCAAAGAATCCATCACAGCAGCTCAGC
>NC_057811.1:149218347-149219990 GCF_018294505.1 Triticum aestivum
CTTGCACGGCATTCCACAATTGATTTCTTCTGATCGTGGAAGCATCTTCACCTCTAAGTTCTGGGACTCCTTCCAGAAGGCCATGGGCACAAACATTCGCTTCAGCACAGCTTTCCATCCTCAAACTAGTGGCCAAGTCGAGCGAGTCAATCAAATTCTTGAAGATATGCTCAGGGCTTGTGTCATTTCCTTTGGCATGAAATGGGAAGATTGTCTTCCATATGCTGAATTCTCCTACAACAACAGCTTCCAAGCGAGTTCGGGCAAGGCCCCATTCGAGATTCTCTATGGCAGAAAGTGCCGTACTCCTCTCAATTGGTCAGAGACTGGTGAACGCCAACTTCTTGGCAATGACTTAATCACTGAAGCTGAAGAAATGTGTAAAGTCATCCGTGATAATCTCAAAGCTGCGCAATCGCGTCAGAAGAGCTACTATGATAGTAAGCATCGTGATTTGGCTTTCGAGATCGGAGACCATGTCTACCTCCGCGTCTCTCCAATGAAAGGCACTCGTCGCTTCGGTATCAAAGGGAAGCTTGCCCCTAGATACGTGGGTCCTTTCAAGATCATTGGCAAAAGAGGCGACCTCGCCTATCAACTTGAGCTTCCTTCCAACTTCGCGAACGTGCACGATGTGTTCCACGTGTCACAGCTCCGCAAGTGCTTCAAGACGCCTGAGCGCACTATCAACTTCGAAGAGATTGACCTCCAAGAAGATTTGTCTTATCATGAGCACCCAGTTGCTATTCTTGAAGAAACTGAGCGCAAGACTCGCAACAAGTCTATCAAATTCCTCAAAGTGAAGTGGTCGCACCATTCCGATCGGGAAGCCACCTGGGAACGCGAGGACCATCTCCGTTCCGAATATCCGGAGTTCTTTCAGTCCTAGATCTCAAGACGAGATCCTCTCGTAGTGGTGGAATGTTGTAACACCCCGCATGTAACTTGCCATATTTGTAACTCCGACTCTTGCCATTTCCGGCTTTGTGATATGTTATTCCCTCCGTTGTCGGGTTTTGTCTTTCGTTTTGTATTTTTTCATGTCATGCATTTTCATATCATGCATTTTCATATCATGTCATCATGTGCATTGCATTCGCATACGTGTTCGTCTCATGCATCCGAGCATTTTCCCCGTTGTCCGTTTTCCAATCCGGCGCTCCTATCTCCTCCGGTGCACCCCTCTAGTTTTCTTTTGTGTGCGTGTGTCAAACTTTCTCGGAATGGACCGAGGCTTGTCAACTGGTCTTCATATACCACCCGGAGACTACCGGTCAAGTTTCGTTCCATTCGGAGGTCGTTTGGTACTCCAACGGTTAACCGGACATCCGCAAAGTCCATTTGAGTGTCCAGCAAAAACCCCCTCTAAAACCAGCCCAAAACCCACCAAACTCTCTTCCACGCTCTAGGTCGTTCGATCACGATCGTGTGGGCGAAAACCGCACCTCATTTGGAGCCTCCTAGCTCCCTCTACCTATTTATATGTGGGCATCCCGAAAACGAAATCGCAGTCTCCCGTAACCCTATTTTCCCCTCTCCGCGGGTGGACGCGTCCCGCGCCCGCCGGACAAACGCGCCGCCACGCCCGACGAACCAGCGCCCGCCACCTGTCACCGCCGCCCCCGCCGCCGCGCCGGCCCGCG
>NC_057811.1:149220535-149222843 GCF_018294505.1 Triticum aestivum
GCGACCGCCGCCTCCGGCCGGTGCCCTCCTCCGGCCCCGGTTCCCCTCGCCGTCCGCCGCCCCGACGGCCCTGCCTCGCCGTCGCCATAGAGCACGAGCTCGGGAGCCCGATCCGATCGGATCTGGTACAGTGCCCCGTTGACTTTCTCTCGAACCCCCCTCAAAATTCCTCCAAGTCCTGGAAAATCTTATCCGCATGTGCTCCTGTTCGTATTGCGATAACTCTGTGCATGTACCTCCGATTCGCGTGTGTAATATGTCAAATTGTTCGCCTCGTGATGCTATTCAATTTATTCAATTGCACCATGTTCATTAGAGGTCATCTTGATGCCCAAATCTTCGTTTGAAGAGGGCTAGTTGCTGTTAATCTCTGGTTCTTATCAGAACTTGGAGATTTGTCATTTTTGGTATCATTTATTCTGTGCATCTTTTGAGCATGAGCTTTACATATGTTTTAAAGTATGCCATGTCATCTTTCCAGTGGTATAGTCCATGTATTTTTGTGATCTCTGTGGTGACTAGCACAAGCATGCAAAGTAGGCCCCGTAATATTTCTGATTTCAGGGACTTAGTGATTTCTCTAAGTCCTTGTCTGCTGTAATTTTGTTGCCATGTAAACTTGATGCTACAGAGAGATCCATGCATATTTTGGAGATGTTCCTTAAGAATGTTTTGTATATATAGTTGTAATTGATCCTTTCCTGCAATTGTTTTCAATTTTAGGGTACCATAGCATGACTCAATCTTGCTCTACTTTTGCTATAAAATATTTCTGGCAGATTCTTGACATGATTTGCATTTTTGCCAAGCTTATTGTAGTTGATCCATACATGCTATGCAATTGTTCTTGCCATGGATAGCTTCATAGACATGCCATCTTGCTGTAGGTATGCTTGGTTTGTCATGCATTGCTCTGTAGTGAGTGCATGAAGCTCACAAAGAGGCCTAGATATTAATATTTCTGCCATGCTCTGTTTTCTGCTAAGTCTGAAACCTGATAACGAAACTTGCTATGTTTACATGCTTGCCATCATATCTT
The DNA here is from genome assembly GCF_018294505.1 of Triticum aestivum. Classification (NCBI taxonomy): domain Eukaryota; kingdom Viridiplantae; phylum Streptophyta; class Magnoliopsida; order Poales; family Poaceae; genus Triticum; species Triticum aestivum. Next base: position 149,221,575 of record NC_057811.1, read on the forward strand.
CTGGTCCTTTTTTGCTTATGGTCAGTAAGGACTTTTGTCATGTGCGTTTAGTAGAACACTACCATCCTTTGTTTTGCTATGTTAAGTTTCTGTAGCATGTTGATTTCGTGCTCTGAACTTTGCTACCTGATGCTGTTTTCTGCCATGTCCAGTTTTTCACCAAGTCTGTGAACCTGTAATCTTTTGCACTTTTGCCATGCTTGTTTGAGCTTGATATGTTGGGAACTAGCCGTAGCTCAGTGTTCATCTTTTGTTAAGAATCTCCTGTAGATTACTGCCATGTGCTTTGTTGCTATGTTGGGGTGCTGTAGCATTGTTGCTTGTTGCATTTTAAGTGCTATCTTGCTGTTTATCGCAGATTAGTGTCATTCTTGTTTTGCTCGCCATTTGCGAACCGTGCATCCGATTCCGGTGATCTTTATATCGATTTCGACCGAAATCACCTCATCTTTCCAGTGGCATGCTTGGTTTGCCATGTTACTGCCATGTTCATCATTTTCCTTCCGGAGCACGCATATGCATCGCATATCATACATGTCTTGCATCATGTTGCTTGTACATTTCTCGTTGTTGATTGTGGTTCCGTTTGTTTGTGTTCTTGTCTTGGGTAGAGCCGGGAGACGAGTTCGTGAACGAGGAACCTGTCGAGTACGCTTACGAGGATCAAGCTTTCGACAACTCTGAGAATCTTGCAGGCAAGATGACCACCCCTCGAAATCACTTCTATCTTTGCTATGCTAGTTGTTCGCTCTATTGCCATGCTCGCTACCTATCACTTGCTATATCATGTCTCCCATTTTAGCCTTGTCAGCCCTAACCATCCTTTCCTAGCAAACCGTTGTTTGGCTATGTTACCGCTTTTGCTCAGCCCCTCTTATAGCGTTGCTAGTTGCAGGTGAAGTTGAAGTTTGTTCCATGTCGGAACATGGATATGTTGGGATATCACAATATCTCTTATTTAATTAATGCATCTATATATTTTGGTAAAGGGTGGAAGGCTCGGCCTTATGCCTGGTGTTTTGTTCCACTCTTGCCGCCCTAGTTACTGTTATACCGGGATTATGTTCCTTGAGTTTGCGTTCCTTACGCGGTCGGGTGATTTATGGGACCCCCTTGACAGTTCGCCTTGAATAAAACTCCTCCAGCAAGGCCCAACCTTGGTTTTACCATTTGCGACCTATACCTTTTTCCCCCGGGTTTTCTAGAGCCCGAGGGTCATCTTTATTTTAAACCCCCGGGCCAGTGCTCCTCTAAGTATTGGTCCAAACT
>NC_057811.1:149224852-149225884 GCF_018294505.1 Triticum aestivum
TTGATTCTACTTATCTTTTGTCTATCAAGATGCTAACGGATGTCACCCTCTTCAGGATGGCTCCGCCAACGCGTCAGAATCCGGATCGCAATGAAGGGAGTCAAGCGAACCCTCCGCCACCACCTCCACCTCCGGAGGCATGGCAGGCAATCATGGCAGCCACCAACGCTAATGCTCAGATGATTCTGCAACTCTTGCAAGAACGTACTCAAGGGCAAGGCAATCAAGGCAATCAAGGTCAAGGCAACAATCAGTTCCACTTTGCCACTCTCAACCAGTTTCTCGCAAATCAGCCCAAGTCTTTCAGCTACTGTGCCGAGGCCACGGATGCCGATGATTGGCTCGTGGACATCAACAAGCATTTTGAATGTAGCAATGTCAGGCCTGAGGACTTTGTCAAGTTCGCTTCTTTCCAGCTCAAGGACCAAGCTGCTGATTGGTATCAACAATACAAAGATTCCAGAGGAGGTCGTGTGATCACTTGGACTGACTTCTGTCGGGACTTCAAAGCGCACCACATTCCACAAAGTGTTGTTGAGAGCAAGCGTGAGGAGTTCCGCAATCTCAAGCAAGGAAACATATCTGTGTATCAATACAACATTCAGTTTCAGAAACTTGCTCGCTTTGCTAAACAAGACGTTCCTGATGAGAAGAGCATGATCTATCACTTCAGAGGTGGCCTTAAAGAGGATCTGCAGTTAGCTCTCGTTCTTGTTGAGCCTACTCACTTTGATCAATTCTACAATATGGCACTGAAGCAAGAGGTTGCTCAGCTCAAGTGTGAGGCTTCTAAGAAGAGAGTCAGAGACGCAGTTCAGTCTTCTTCTTCCTCATTTGTGACAGCTAAGCAACAGAAGTTCTGGTTGCCTCCTCCTCCTCCGTTTCGCCATCCTTACCAGCAGAAGTACAAAGGTGGCCATGGTTCTTCAAACTTTTCCAACTCTGGCTATCAGAACAAGTCTCAGAATCAAGCTCCAAAGTCCAATGCTCCTTATCACCGTCCACTCTCAGAGGTGACTTGCAACAAATGTC
>NC_057811.1:149226525-149228330 GCF_018294505.1 Triticum aestivum
GCAGAAAGGTCACTATGCTAACAAGTGCTTCAACCAGAGGCGTCTTCCTCCTCCTCCTCCTGTCAGATCTTCCAGCAATGAAGTGGTCAAGCATAATCCAAAGTTTGCAAAGGTGAACATGATGAATGCAGCTCAAGCGGAGGAATCTACTGATGTGATAATGGGTAATCTTCCTGTTAATGATATTCCTGCAAAAGTTCTTTTTGATACTGGTGCATCGCTTTCTTTCATATCAAGACCTTTTGCATCCAAGCATGAATTGCATTTCCAAGGATTGCCTAGGCCGTTAGCAGTTGTCTCTCCGGGCAAATGCATGAATGCAAGTTCCATGGTTCCGAATGTTACCATCAAGATGGGCGACTATAAATTTCAGTCTTCTCCAATTGTTCTTGGTGACTCGGATATTGATCTTATTCTCGGGATGGACTGGCTTTCTAAGCACAAGGCTAGACTTGATTGTGCTGCCAGGGAAATTCAATTGACACACTCGTCTGAGGATGTGATTATTTTTTCCGCTCGTGATGAAACCATTCGGTTTTTCTCTCTCAATGAGAAGGGCGAATTGGATGCCATCCCTCAAATTCCAGTCGTTTGCGAGTATCAAGATGTCTTTCCAGAAGAGCTTCCGGGTATGCCTCCTCATCGGCCAGTTGAGTTCGTTATCGAACTAGAGCCTGGTACTGAACCCGTTTGCAAGCGTCCATACAAGCTTGGACCTAACGAGCTGAAGGAATTGAAGAAGCAGCTCGATGAACAAGAACGTCTGGGTTTGATCAGACCGAGTTCTTCTCCATGGGGTTGTGGTGTTCTTTTTGTCAAGAAAAACATGGCACGGACCGACTTTGTGTCGACTGCCGTCCATTGAACAAGAAGACAATCAAGAACAAGTATCCACTTCCCAACATCAATGAGCTATTTGAGCAACTCAAGGGTGCTAAAGTATTCTCGAAGCTTGACCTTCGTATGGGTTATCATCAGATTCGCATTCGTGAAGAAGATATTCCCAAGACAGCATTCAGAACAAGCTTTGGTTCTTATGAATATACTGTCGTGTCTTCCGGCCTTGTCAATGCTCCTCCGGTGTTCTCTCGGATGATGAATTGCATCTTCAACCCCTATACCAATGAATTTGTTCTGGTGTATCTCGATGATATCTTGGTCTTCTCCAAGAATAAGCAGGATCATGCCAAACATTTGCGATTGGTGCTCGACAAGCTCAGAGAGTATCAATTCTGTGCGAAGTTCTCCAAATGTGAGTTTTGGCTCGATGAAGTTCTTTTCCTTGGTCACATCATCTCTGCCAAAGGCATCGCTATTAACCCCGAGAAGGTGTCCGCAGTTCTGGATTGGGAACCTCCTCAAAATGTAAAGCAGCTTCGCAGTTTTCTGGGTCTTGCAAGCTATTGCCGAAGATTCGTTGAGAATTTCTCCAAGATTGCAAAGCCTCTTTCCAACCACCTACAGAAGCATGTGAAGTATGTCTGGTCTCCTGAGTGTGACGTTGCTTTCAACACTCTCAAAGAGAAACTAGTCACAGCTCCTGTCTTGACTCCTCCTGATGAATCCAAGCCGTATGAAGTTTTCTGTGATGCTTCTCTCCAAGGTCTCGGTGCTGTGTTAATGCAAGAGAAGAAAGTTGTGGCTTATACTTCTCGGCAGTTGAAGCCCAACGAGAAGAACTACCCCACTCACGATCTTGAGTTGGCGGCAGTTGTCCATGCATTGGTTACGTGGAGACATCTCTTGTTGGGAAGACAAGTGGACATTTTCATCGATCACAAGAGTCTCAAGTATATCTTCACTCA
>NC_057811.1:149229871-149235333 GCF_018294505.1 Triticum aestivum
CGCCGCCGCCCCCGCTCGCTCCCTCCGGCGCCGCCGCGCCCACCGGCGACCGCCGCCTCCGGCCGGTGCCCTCCTCCGGCCCCGGTTCCCCTCGCCGTCCGCCGCCCCTGCCTCGCCGTCGCCATAGAGCACGAGCTCGGGAGCCCGATCCGATCGGATCTGGTACAGTGCCCCGTTGACTTTCTCTCGAACCCCCCTCAAAATTCCTCCAAGTCCTGGAAAATCTTATCCGCATGTGCTCCTGTTCGTATTGCGATAACTCTGTGCATGTACCTCCGATTCGCGCGTGTAATATGTCAAATTGTTCGTCTCGTGATGCTATTCATTTTGTTCAATTGCACCATGTTCATTAGAGGTCATCTTGATGCCCAAATCTTCGTTTGAAGAGGGCTAGTTGCTGTTAATCTCTGGTTCTTATCAGAACTTGGAGATTTGTCATTTTTGGTATCATTTATTCTGTGCATCTTTTGAGCATGAGCTTTACATGTGTTTTAAAGTATGCCATGCCATCTTTCCAGTGGTATAGTCCATGTATTTTTGTGATCTCTGTGGTGACTAGCACAAGCATGCAAAGTAGGCCCCGTAATATTTCTGATTTCAGGGACTTAGTGATTTCTCTAAGTCCTTGTCTGCTGTAATTTTGTTGCCATGTAAACTTGATGCTACAGAGAGATCCATGCATATTTTGGAGATGTTCCTTAAGAATGTTTTGTATATATAGTTGTAATTGATCCATTCCTGCAATTGTTTTCAATTTGAGGGTACCATAGCATGACTCAATCTTGCTCTACTTTTGCTATAAAATATTTCTGGCAGATTCTTGACATGATTTGCATTTTTGCCAAGCTTATTGTAGTTGATCCATACATGCTATGCAATTGTTCTTGCCATGGATAGCTTCATAGACATGCCATCTTGCTGTAGGTATGCTTGGTTTGTCATGCATTGCTCTGTAGTGAGTGCATGAAGCTCACAAAGAGGCCTAGATATTAATATTTCTGCCATGCTCTGTTTTCTGCTAAGTCTGAAACCTGATAACGAAACTTGCTATGTTTACATGCTTGCCATCATATCTTCTGGTCCTTTTTTGCTTATGGTCAGTAAGGACTTTTGTCATGTGCGTTTAGTAGAACACTACCATCCTTTGTTTTGCTATGTTAAGTTTCTGTAGCATGTTGATTTCGTGCTCTGAACTTTGCTACCTGATGCTGTTTTCTGCCATGTCCAGTTTTTCACCAAGTCTGTGAACCTGTAATCTTTTGCACTTTTGCCATGCTTGTTTGAGCTTGATATGTTGGGAACTAGCCGTAGCTCAGTGTTCATCTTTTGTTAAGAATCTCCTGTAGATTACTGCCATGTGCTTTGTTGCTATGTTGGGGTGCTGTAGCATTGTTGCTTGTTGCATTTTAAGTGCTATCTTGCTGTTTATCGCAGATTAGTGTCATTCTTGTTTTGCTCGCCATTTGCGAACCGTGCATCCGATTCCGGTGATCTTTATATCGATTTCGACCGAAATCACCTCATCTTTCCAGTGGCATGCTTGGTTTGCCATGTTACTGCCATGTTCATCATTTTCCTTCCGGAGCACGCATATGCATCGCATATCATACATGTCTTGCATCATGTTGCTTGTACATTTCTCGTTGTTGATTGTGGTTCCGTTTGTTTGTGTTCTTGTCTTGGGTAGAGCCGGGAGACGAGTTCGTGAACGAGGAACCTGTCGAGTACGCTTACGAGGATCAAGCTTTCGACAACTCTGAGAATCTTGCAGGCAAGATGACCACCCCTCGAAATCACTTCTATCTTTGCTATGCTAGTTGTTCGCTCTATTGCCATGCTCGCTACCTATCACTTGCTATATCATGTCTCCCATTTTAGCCTTGTCAGCCCTAACCATCCTTTCCTAGCAAACCGTTGTTTGGCTATGTTACCGCTTTTGCTCAGCCCCTCTTATAGCGTTGCTAGTTGCAGGTGAAGTTGAAGTTTGTTCCATGTCGGAACATGGATATGTTGGGATATCACAATATCTCTTATTTAATTAATGCATCTATATATTTTGGTAAAGGGTGGAAGGCTCGGCCTTATGCCTGGTGTTTTGTTCCACTCTTGCCGCCCTAGTTACTGTTATACCGGGATTATGTTCCTTGAGTTTGCGTTCCTTACGCGGTCGGGTGATTTATGGGACCCCCTTGACAGTTCGCCTTGAATAAAACTCCTCCAGCAAGGCCCAACCTTGGTTTTACCATTTGCGACCTATACCTTTTTCCCCCGGGTTTTCTAGAGCCCGAGGGTCATCTTTATTTTAAACCCCCGGGCCAGTGCTCCTCTAAGTATTGGTCCAAACTGTCAGTCGCCGGTGGCCACCAGGGGCAACTCTGGTCTGGCCTATCGGAAGCTTGGACAATCCGGTGTGCCCTGAGAACGAGTTATGTGCAGCTCCTGTCGGGATTTGTCGGCACATTCGGGAGGCTTTGCTGGTCTTGTTTTACCATTGTCGAGATGTCTTGTAAACCGGGATTCCGAGACTGATCGGGTCTTTCCGGGAGAAAGTTTATCCTTCGTTGACCGTGAGAGCTTATGATGGGCTAAGTTGGGACACCCCTGCAGGGTATTATCTTTCAAAAGCCGTGCCCGCGGTTATGAGGCAGATGGGAATTTGTTAATGTCCGGTTGTAGATAACTTGTCACTTGACCCAATTAAAATACACCAAGTGCGTGTGTAGCCGTGATGGTCTCTTCTCGGCGGAGTCCGGGAAGTGAACACGGTCTGAGTTATGTATGACGTAAGTAGGTGTTCAGGATCACTTCTTGGTCATTGCTAGATGACGTCCGTTCCGTTGCTTCTCTTCTCGCTCTCATTTGCGCAAGTTAGCCACCATATATGCTTTTGCCGCTGCAGCTCCACCTCTTTGCACCTCCCTTTCCTATAAGCTTAAATAGTCTTGATCTCGTGGGTGTGAGATTGCTGAGTCCCCGTGACTCACAGATTCTACCAAAACAGTTGCAGGTGCCGACGATGCCAGTGCAGACGATGGCGTCGATCTCAAGTGGGAGTTCGACGAGGAACGTGGTCGTTACTATGTGCCTTTTCCTGATGATCAGTAGTGGAGCCCAGTTGGGACGATCGGGGATCTAGCATTTGGGGTTGTCTTATTTTCATCTGGATTTTGACCATAGTCGGTCTATATGTTTGTATTTTGGATGTTGTATGAATGATATTTATGTATTGTGTGAAGTGGCGATTGTAAGCCAACTCTTTATCCCATTCTTGTTCATTACATGGGATTGTGTGAAGATGACCCTTCTTGCGACAAAACCACTATGCGGTTATGCCTCTAAGTCGTGCCTCGACACGTGGGAGATATAGCCGCATCGTGGGCGTTATAAGTTGGTAATCAGAGCCATCCCCGACTTAGGAGCCCCCTGCTTGATCGAATCGCTGGCGTTGTTGAGTCTAGAACAAAATGTTTTGAGTCTTAGGATTATATATATCGGAGAGTAGGATTCTTTTTACTCCTCAGTCCCTTCGTCGCTCTGGTGAGGTCTCCTAACGTAGAAGTTTTGACTACTCTCTCCTCAAATTTCACTAAAAAAAATTTTAGGATCACGCGGGTATCTTGGAATCGTTCCGATGGATTTGTGACGAGAACATTGTTCTTGGTGCCTCCTGTCATTTAGGGGTTGTGGCAGTGTCCCAGGGAGTTGAGCTCCGAGGTGTTGTCGTCACAATTTTATCGTTGCAGTTTTGGAAAACCTGAGTTTCGCCGACATCGAAATCTCTTTTATGCAGTTGTTGGTGAGATCACCTCGACGCCACCCAGTACTGGGGCGGGAGTTCGGGAGTATTGCCATAACTTGTATAACGGATGTTTTTCGAAGGTTGAGGTAAACGATTTCCGAAGGTTTCTTGGTTATGTGTTGACGGATGGATACAGCTGGATCTAGGGATTGTTAGTTTGGGTGATATATTTTGTGTCCCCTGTATCCCCTACACCAGATTGCATAACCAGAAAGTTTCGGGAGTTTGTAAGTGGGAATTCTAGTAGCCTTAGGATATCTTTCCGACAGATGCATGATATGAGATTGGGGTTCGACGTCTAGTGGTCCGCCTGTATACGGTTGATTTTACAGTGGTCTCGTTGTGTCTTAAAGAGTCCATGGCTTTGCCGACTCGGGGACGCTTCGTATGTCATGTGCACAGCCTTGTACATGATGGTGCTGTACGATTGAGCCCGTGTGGGCCCCACCATGAAAACTTCGGACGAAATATCTATCATATGTTTGTTCCGGCTTATTCTGCAAGTGTTCGTTCCATATCTTTTTCAAGTGGCTTCTCAACTTATGGAAGTGTGATGATTTACTACGGAATTCATTCGTTCATCTTCGTTCGAATGTTTATTGTGAAGACTATATGTTGCAATTTCTGTCCATTGATTCTACTTATCTTTTGTCTATCAAGATGCTAACGGATGTCACCCTCTTCAGGATGGCTCCGCCAACGCGTCAGAATCCGGATCGCAATGAAGGGAGTCAAGCGAACCCTCCGCCACCACCTCCACCTCCGGAGGCATGGCAGGCAATCATGGCAGCCACCAACGCTAATGCTCAGATGATTCTGCAACTCTTGCAAGAACGTACTCAAGGGCAAGGCAATCAAGGCAATCAAGGTCAAGGCAACAATCAGTTCCACTTTGCCACTCTCAACCAGTTTCTCGCAAATCAGCCCAAGTCTTTCAGCTACTGTGCCGAGGCCACGGATGCCGATGATTGGCTCGTGGACATCAACAAGCATTTTGAATGTAGCAATGTCAGGCCTGAGGACTTTGTCAAGTTCGCTTCTTTCCAGCTCAAGGACCAAGCTGCTGATTGGTATCAACAATACAAAGATTCCAGAGGAGGTCGTGTGATCACTTGGACTGACTTCTGTCGGGACTTCAAAGCGCACCACATTCCACAAAGTGTTGTTGAGAGCAAGCGTGAGGAGTTCCGCAATCTCAAGCAAGGAAACATATCTGTGTATCAATACAACATTCAGTTTCAGAAACTTGCTCGCTTTGCTAAACAAGACGTTCCTGATGAGAAGAGCATGATCTATCACTTCAGAGGTGGCCTTAAAGAGGATCTGCAGTTAGCTCTCGTTCTTGTTGAGCCTACTCACTTTGATCAATTCTACAATATGGCACTGAAGCAAGAGGTTGCTCAGCTCAAGTGTGAGGCTTCTAAGAAGAGAGTCAGAGACGCAGTTCAGTCTTCTTCTTCCTCATTTGTGACAGCTAAGCAACAGAAGTTCTGGTTGCCTCCTCCTCCTCCGTTTCGCCATCCTTACCAGCAGAAGTACAAAGGTGGCCATGGTTCTTCAAACTTTTCCAACTCTGGCTATCAGAACAAGTCTCAGAATCAAGCTCCAAAGTCCAATGCTCCTTATCACCGTCCACTCTCAGAGGTGACTTGCAACAAATGTC
>NC_057811.1:149235343-149237148 GCF_018294505.1 Triticum aestivum
GCAGAAAGGTCACTATGCTAACAAGTGCTTCAACCAGAGGCGTCTTCCTCCTCCTCCTCCTGTCAGATCTTCCAGCAATGAAGTGGTCAAGCATAATCCAAAGTTTGCAAAGGTGAACATGATGAATGCAGCTCAAGCGGAGGAATCTACTGATGTGATAATGGGTAATCTTCCTGTTAATGATATTCCTGCAAAAGTTCTTTTTGATACTGGTGCATCGCTTTCTTTCATATCAAGACCTTTTGCATCCAAGCATGAATTGCATTTCCAAGGATTGCCTAGGCCGTTAGCAGTTGTCTCTCCGGGCAAATGCATGAATGCAAGTTCCATGGTTCCGAATGTTACCATCAAGATGGGCGACTATAAATTTCAGTCTTCTCCAATTGTTCTTGGTGACTCGGATATTGATCTTATTCTCGGGATGGACTGGCTTTCTAAGCACAAGGCTAGACTTGATTGTGCTGCCAGGGAAATTCAATTGACACACTCGTCTGAGGATGTGATTATTTTTTCCGCTCGTGATGAAACCATTCGGTTTTTCTCTCTCAATGAGAAGGGCGAATTGGATGCCATCCCTCAAATTCCAGTCGTTTGCGAGTATCAAGATGTCTTTCCAGAAGAGCTTCCGGGTATGCCTCCTCATCGGCCAGTTGAGTTCGTTATCGAACTAGAGCCTGGTACTGAACCCGTTTGCAAGCGTCCATACAAGCTTGGACCTAACGAGCTGAAGGAATTGAAGAAGCAGCTCGATGAACAAGAACGTCTGGGTTTGATCAGACCGAGTTCTTCTCCATGGGGTTGTGGTGTTCTTTTTGTCAAGAAAAACATGGCACGGACCGACTTTGTGTCGACTGCCGTCCATTGAACAAGAAGACAATCAAGAACAAGTATCCACTTCCCAACATCAATGAGCTATTTGAGCAACTCAAGGGTGCTAAAGTATTCTCGAAGCTTGACCTTCGTATGGGTTATCATCAGATTCGCATTCGTGAAGAAGATATTCCCAAGACAGCATTCAGAACAAGCTTTGGTTCTTATGAATATACTGTCGTGTCTTCCGGCCTTGTCAATGCTCCTCCGGTGTTCTCTCGGATGATGAATTGCATCTTCAACCCCTATACCAATGAATTTGTTCTGGTGTATCTCGATGATATCTTGGTCTTCTCCAAGAATAAGCAGGATCATGCCAAACATTTGCGATTGGTGCTCGACAAGCTCAGAGAGTATCAATTCTGTGCGAAGTTCTCCAAATGTGAGTTTTGGCTCGATGAAGTTCTTTTCCTTGGTCACATCATCTCTGCCAAAGGCATCGCTATTAACCCCGAGAAGGTGTCCGCAGTTCTGGATTGGGAACCTCCTCAAAATGTAAAGCAGCTTCGCAGTTTTCTGGGTCTTGCAAGCTATTGCCGAAGATTCGTTGAGAATTTCTCCAAGATTGCAAAGCCTCTTTCCAACCACCTACAGAAGCATGTGAAGTATGTCTGGTCTCCTGAGTGTGACGTTGCTTTCAACACTCTCAAAGAGAAACTAGTCACAGCTCCTGTCTTGACTCCTCCTGATGAATCCAAGCCGTATGAAGTTTTCTGTGATGCTTCTCTCCAAGGTCTCGGTGCTGTGTTAATGCAAGAGAAGAAAGTTGTGGCTTATACTTCTCGGCAGTTGAAGCCCAACGAGAAGAACTACCCCACTCACGATCTTGAGTTGGCGGCAGTTGTCCATGCATTGGTTACGTGGAGACATCTCTTGTTGGGAAGACAAGTGGACATTTTCATCGATCACAAGAGTCTCAAGTATATCTTCACTCA
>NC_057811.1:149237158-149245109 GCF_018294505.1 Triticum aestivum
TGAACGAGGAACCTGTCGAGTACGCTTACGAGGATCAAGCTTTCGACAACTCTGAGAATCTTGCAGGCAAGATGACCACCCCTCGAAATCACTTCTATCTTTGCTATGCTAGTTGTTCGCTCTATTGCCATGCTCGCTACCTATCACTTGCTATATCATGTCTCCCATTTTAGCCTTGTCAGCCCTAACCATCCTTTCCTAGCAAACCGTTGTTTGGCTATGTTACCGCTTTTGCTCAGCCCCTCTTATAGCGTTGCTAGTTGCAGGTGAAGTTGAAGTTTGTTCCATGTCGGAACATGGATATGTTGGGATATCACAATATCTCTTATTTAATTAATGCATCTATATATTTTGGTAAAGGGTGGAAGGCTCGGCCTTATGCCTGGTGTTTTGTTCCACTCTTGCCGCCCTAGTTACTGTTATACCGGGATTATGTTCCTTGAGTTTGCGTTCCTTACGCGGTCGGGTGATTTATGGGACCCCCTTGACAGTTCGCCTTGAATAAAACTCCTCCAGCAAGGCCCAACCTTGGTTTTACCATTTGCGACCTATACCTTTTTCCCCCGGGTTTTCTAGAGCCCGAGGGTCATCTTTATTTTAAACCCCCGGGCCAGTGCTCCTCTAAGTATTGGTCCAAACTGTCAGTCGCCAGTGGCCACCAGGGGCAACTCTGGTCTGGCCTATCGGAAGCTTGGACAATCCGGTGTGCCCTGAGAACGAGTTATGTGCAGCTCCTGTCGGGATTTGTCGGCACATTCGGGAGGCTTTGCTGGTCTTGTTTTACCATTGTCGAGATGTCTTGTAAACCGGGATTCCGAGACTGATCGGGTCTTTCCGGGAGAAGGTTTATCCTTCGTTGACCGTGAGAGCTTATGATGGGCTAAGTTGGGACACCCCTGCAGGGTATTATCTTTCAAAAGCCGTGCCCGCGGTTATGAGGCAGATGGGAATTTGTTAATGTCCGGTTGTAGATAACTTGTCACTTGACCCAATTAAAATTCACCAAGTGCGTGTGTAGCCGTGATGGTCTCTTCTCGGCGGAGTCCGGGAAGTGAACACGGTCTGAGTTATGTATGACGTAAGTAGGTGTTCAGGATCACTTCTTGGTCATTGCTAGATGACGTCCGTTCCGTTGCTTCTCTTCTCGCTCTCATTTGCGCAAGTTAGCCACCATATATGCTTTTGCCGCTGCAGCTCCACCTCTTTGCACCTCCCTTTCCTATAAGCTTAAATAGTCTTGATCTCGTGGGTGTGAGATTGCTGAGTCCCCATGACTCACAGATTCTACCAAAACAGTTGCAGGTGCCGACGATGCCAGTGCAGACGATGGCGTCGATCTCAAGTGGGAGTTCGACGAGGAACGTGGTCGTTACTATGTGCCTTTTCCTGATGATCAGTAGTGGAGCCCAGTTGGGACGATCGGGGATCTAGCATTTGGGGTTGTCTTATTTTCATCTGGATTTTGACCGTAGTCGGTCTATATGTTTGTATTTTGGATGTTGTATGAATGATATTTATGTATTGTGTGAAGTGGCGATTGTAAGCCAACTCTTTATCCCATTCTTGTTCATTACATGGGATTGTGTGAAGATGACCCTTCTTGCGACAAAACCACTATGCGGTTATGCCTCTAAGTCGTGCCTCGACACGTGGGAGATATAGCCGCATCGTGGGCGTTATAAGTTGGTAATCAGAGCCATCCCCGACTTAGGAGCCCCCTGCTTGATCGAATCGCTGGCGTTGTTGAGTCTAGAACAAAATGTTTTGAGTCTTAGGATTATATATATCGGAGAGTAGGATTCTTTTTACTCCTCAGTCCCTTCGTCGCTCTGGTGAGGTCTCCTGACGTAGAAGTTTTGACTACTCTTTCCTCAAATTTCACAAAAAAAAAATTTAGGATCACGCGGGTATCTTGGAATCGTTCCGATGGATTTGTGACGAGAACATTGTTCTTGGTGCCTCCTGTCATTTAGGGGTTGTGGCAGTGTCCCAGGGAGTTGAGCTCCGAGGTGTTGTCGTCACAATTTTATCGTTGCAGTTCTGGAATACCTGAGTTTCGCCGACATCGAAATCTCTTTTATGCAGTTGTTGGTGAGATCACCTCGACGCCACCCAGTACTGGGGCGGGAGTTCGGGAGTATTGCCATAACTTGTATAACGGATGTTTTTCGAAGGTTGAGGTAAACGATTTCCGAAGGTTTCTTGGTTATGTGTTGACGGATGGATACAGCTGGATCTAGGGATTGTTAGTTTGGGTGATATATTTTGTGTCCCCTGTATCCCCTACACCAGATTGCATAACCAGAAAGTTTCGGGAGTTTGTAAGTGGGAATTCTAGTAGCCTTAGGATATCTTTCCGACAGATGCATGATATGAGATTGGGGTTCGACGTCTAGTGGTCCGCCTGTATACGGTTGATTTTACAGTGGTCTCGTTGTGTCTTAAAGAGTCCATGGCTTTGCCGACTCGGGGACGCTTCGTATGTCATGTGCACAGCCTTGTACATGATGGTGCTGTACGATTGAGCCCGTGTGGGCCCCACCATGAAAACTTCGGACGAAATATCTATCATATGTTTGTTCCGGCTTATTCTGCAAGTGTTCGTTCCATATCTTTTTCAAGTGGCTTCTCAACTTATGGAAGTGTGATGATTTACTACGGAATTCATTCGTTCATCTTCGTTCGAATGTTTATTGTGAAGACTATATGTTGCAATTTCTGTCCGTTGATTCTACTTATCTTTTGTCTATCAAGATGCTAACGGATGTCACCCTCTTCAGGATGGCTCCGCCAACGCGTCAGAATCCGGATCGCAATGAAGGGAGTCAAGCGAACCCTCCGCCACCACCTCCACCTCCGGAGGCATGGCAGGCAATCATGGCAGCCACCAACGCTAATGCTCAGATGATTCTGCAACTCTTGCAAGAACGTACTCAAGGGCAAGGCAATCAAGGCAATCAAGGTCAAGGCAACAATCAGTTCCACTTTGCCACTCTCAACCAGTTTCTCGCAAATCAGCCCAAGTCTTTCAGCTACTGTGCCGAGGCCACGGATGCCGATGATTGGCTCGTGGACATCAACAAGCATTTTGAATGTAGCAATGTCAGGCCTGAGGACTTTGTCAAGTTCGCTTCTTTCCAGCTCAAGGACCAAGCTGCTGATTGGTATCAACAATACAAAGATTCCAGAGGAGGTCGTGTGATCACTTGGACTGACTTCTGTCGGGACTTCAAAGCGCACCACATTCCACAAAGTGTTGTTGAGAGCAAGCGTGAGGAGTTCCGCAATCTCAAGCAAGGAAACATATCTGTGTATCAATACAACATTCAGTTTCAGAAACTTGCTCGCTTTGCTAAACAAGACGTTCCTGATGAGAAGAGCATGATCTATCACTTCAGAGGTGGCCTTAAAGAGGATCTGCAGTTAGCTCTCGTTCTTGTTGAGCCTACTCACTTTGATCAATTCTACAATATGGCACTGAAGCAAGAGGTTGCTCAGCTCAAGTGTGAGGCTTCTAAGAAGAGAGTCAGAGACGCAGTTCAGTCTTCTTCTTCCTCATTTGTGACAGCTAAGCAACAGAAGTTCTGGTTGCCTCCTCCTCCTCCGTTTCGCCATCCTTACCAGCAGAAGTACAAAGGTGGCCATGGTTCTTCAAACTTTTCCAACTCTGGCTATCAGAACAAGTCTCAGAATCAAGCTCCAAAGTCCAATGCTCCTTATCACCGTCCACTCTCAGAGGTGACTTGCAACAAATGTCAGCAGAAAGGTCACTATGCTAACAAGTGCTTCAACCAGAGGCGTCTTCCTCCTCCTCCTCCTGTCAGATCTTCCAGCAATGAAGTGGTCAAGCATAATCCAAAGTTTGCAAAGGTGAACATGATGAATGCAGCTCAAGCGGAGGAATCTACTGATGTGATAATGGGTAATCTTCCTGTTAATGATATTCCTGCAAAAGTTCTTTTTGATACTGGTGCATCGCTTTCTTTCATATCAAGACCTTTTGCATCCAAGCATGAATTGCATTTCCAAGGATTGCCTAGGCCGTTAGCAGTTGTCTCTCCGGGCAAATGCATGAATGCAAGTTCCATGGTTCCGAATGTTACCATCAAGATGGGCGACTATAAATTTCAGTCTTCTCCAATTGTTCTTGGTGACTCGGATATTGATCTTATTCTCGGGATGGACTGGCTTTCTAAGCACAAGGCTAGACTTGATTGTGCTGCCAGGGAAATTCAATTGACACACTCGTCTGAGGATGTGATTATTTTTTCCGCTCGTGATGAAACCATTCGGTTTTTCTCTCTCAATGAGAAGGGCGAATTGGATGCCATCCCTCAAATTCCAGTCGTTTGCGAGTATCAAGATGTCTTTCCAGAAGAGCTTCCGGGTATGCCTCCTCATCGGCCAGTTGAGTTCGTTATCGAACTAGAGCCTGGTACTGAACCCGTTTGCAAGCGTCCATACAAGCTTGGACCTAACGAGCTGAAGGAATTGAAGAAGCAGCTCGATGAACAAGAACGTCTGGGTTTGATCAGACCGAGTTCTTCTCCATGGGGTTGTGGTGTTCTTTTTGTCAAGAAAAACATGGCACGGACCGACTTTGTGTCGACTGCCGTCCATTGAACAAGAAGACAATCAAGAACAAGTATCCACTTCCCAACATCAATGAGCTATTTGAGCAACTCAAGGGTGCTAAAGTATTCTCGAAGCTTGACCTTCGTATGGGTTATCATCAGATTCGCATTCGTGAAGAAGATATTCCCAAGACAGCATTCAGAACAAGCTTTGGTTCTTATGAATATACTGTCGTGTCTTCCGGCCTTGTCAATGCTCCTCCGGTGTTCTCTCGGATGATGAATTGCATCTTCAACCCCTATACCAATGAATTTGTTCTGGTGTATCTCGATGATATCTTGGTCTTCTCCAAGAATAAGCAGGATCATGCCAAACATTTGCGATTGGTGCTCGACAAGCTCAGAGAGTATCAATTCTGTGCGAAGTTCTCCAAATGTGAGTTTTGGCTCGATGAAGTTCTTTTCCTTGGTCACATCATCTCTGCCAAAGGCATCGCTATTAACCCCGAGAAGGTGTCCGCAGTTCTGGATTGGGAACCTCCTCAAAATGTAAAGCAGCTTCGCAGTTTTCTGGGTCTTGCAAGCTATTGCCGAAGATTCGTTGAGAATTTCTCCAAGATTGCAAAGCCTCTTTCCAACCACCTACAGAAGCATGTGAAGTATGTCTGGTCTCCTGAGTGTGACGTTGCTTTCAACACTCTCAAAGAGAAACTAGTCACAGCTCCTGTCTTGACTCCTCCTGATGAATCCAAGCCGTATGAAGTTTTCTGTGATGCTTCTCTCCAAGGTCTCGGTGCTGTGTTAATGCAAGAGAAGAAAGTTGTGGCTTATACTTCTCGGCAGTTGAAGCCCAACGAGAAGAACTACCCCACTCACGATCTTGAGTTGGCGGCAGTTGTCCATGCATTGGTTACGTGGAGACATCTCTTGTTGGGAAGACAAGTGGACATTTTCATCGATCACAAGAGTCTCAAGTATATCTTCACTCAACCCAACCTCAACCTCAGGCAGACTCGATGGGTCGAAATGATTCAAGAGTACAATCCGAGTATCGAATATACTCCAGGCTAAGCAAATGTCATTGCAGATGCTTTAAGCAGGAAAGCTTATTGTAACAGCTTAATTCTCAAGCCTTTCCAACCGGATCTTTGTGAAGCTTTCCGCAAGCTGAACCTCCAAGTTGTTCCTCAAGGCGTTCTTGCCAACCTCATAGTATCTCCTACTTTGGAAGATCAAATTCGTGAGGCACAACTCCTTGATGCCATGGTGAAGAAGGTGAAACGTGGCATCGACAAGGGTCTTTCCAAATACAAGTGCTATCGCATTGATGACAGAGACACTTTGTTCTTCGAGGACCGGATTGTGGTTCCTAAAGGTGATCTAAGGAAATTCATAATGAACAAGGTGCACAATTCTCTCCTTTCCATTCATCCTGGAAGTACGAAGATGTATCATGACCTCAAGCAGTCGTATTGGTGGACTCGAATGAAGCGAGAAATTGCTCAATTCGTGAATGAATGTGATGTCTGCCGAAGAGTGAAAGCAGAACACCAACGACCAGCTGGTCTCCTCCAACCTCTTGCTATCCCAGAATGGAAGTTTGATCATATCGAAATGGACTTCGTGACTGGATTTCCAAAGTCCAAGCGCGGTAATGATGCTATTTTCGTTGTCATTGACAAGCTCTCTAAAGTGGCTCATTTCCTTCCTATCAAAGAATCCATCACAGCAGCTCAGCTGGCAGAGCTCTACACCTCCAGAATTGTCTCCTTGCACGGCATTCCACAATTGATTTCTTCTGATCGTGGAAGCATCTTCACCTCTAAGTTCTGGGACTCCTTCCAGAAGGCCATGGGCACAAACATTCGCTTCAGCACAGCTTTCCATCCTCAAACTAGTGGCCAAGTCGAGCGAGTCAATCAAATTCTTGAAGATATGCTCAGGGCTTGTGTCATTTCCTTTGGCATGAAATGGGAAGATTGTCTTCCATATGCTGAATTCTCCTACAACAACAGCTTCCAAGCGAGTTCGGGCAAGGCCCCATTCGAGATTCTCTATGGCAGAAAGTGCCGTACTCCTCTCAATTGGTCAGAGACTGGTGAATGCCAACTTCTTGGCAATGACTTAATCACTGAAGCTGAAGAAATGTGTAAAGTCATCCGTGATAATCTCAAAGCTGCGCAATCGCGTCAGAAGAGCTACTATGATAGTAAGCATCGTGATTTGGCTTTCGAGATCGGAGACCATGTCTTCGTCTCTCCAATGAAAGGCACTCGTCGCTTCGGTATCAAAGGGAAGCTTGCCCCTAGATACGTGGGTCCTTTCAAGATCATTGGCAAAAGAGGCGACCTCGCCTATCAACTTGAGCTTCCTTCCAACTTCGCGAACGTGCACGATGTGTTCCACGTGTCACAGCTCCGCAAGTGCTTCAAGACGCCTGAGCGCACTATCAACTTCGAAGAGATTGACCTCCAAGAAGATTTGTCTTATCATGAGCACCCAGTTGCTATTCTTGAAGAAACTGAGCGCAAGACTCGCAACAAGTCTATCAAATTCCTCAAAGTGAAGTGGTCGCACCATTCCGACCGGGAAGCCACCTGGGAACGCGAGGACCATCTCCGTTCCGAATATCCGGAGTTCTTTCAGTCCTAGATCTCAGGATGAGATCCTCTCGTAGTGGTGGAGTGTTCTAACACCCCGCATGTAACTTGCCATATTTGTAACTCCGACTCTTGCCATTTCCGGCTTTGTGATATGTTATTCCCTCCGTTGTCGGGTTTTGTCTTTCGTTTTGTATTTTTTCATGTCATGCATTTTCATATCATGCATTTTCATATCATGTCATCATGTGCATTGCATTCGCATACGTGTTCGTCTCATGCATCCGAGCATTTTCCCCGTTGTCCGTTTTCCAATCCGGCGCTCCTATCTCCTCCGGTGCACCCCTCTAGTTTTCTTTCGTGTGCGTGTGTCAAACTTTCTCGGAATGGACCGAGGCTTGTCAACTGGTCTTCATATACCACCCGGAACCTACCGGTCAAGTTTCGTTCCATTCGGAGGTCGTTTGGTACTCCAACGGTTAACCGGACATCCGCAAAGTCCATTTGAGTGTCCAGCAAAAACCCCCTCTAAAACCAGCCCAAAACCCACCAAACTCTCTTCCACGCTCTAGGTCGTTCGATCACGATCGTGTGGGCGAAAACCGCACCTCATTTGGAGCCTCCTAGCTCCCTCTACCTATTTATATGTGGGCATCCCGAAAACGAAATCGCAGTCTCCCGTAACCCTATTTTCCCCTCTCCGCGGGCGGACGCGTCCAGCGCCCGCCGGACAAACGCGCCGCCACGCCCGACGAACCAGCGCCCGCCACCTGTCAC